>NC_069500.1:129267029-129459529 GCF_027579735.1 Bombina bombina
CTACGCCATTTGCGTATCCTATCTTTTCAATGGGATCTTCCTAACGCCGGTATTTAGAGTCGTTTCTGAAGTGAGCGTTAGAGCTCTAACGACAAAACTCCAGCCGCCTGAAAATAGCAGGACTTAAGAGCTTTCTGGGCTAACGCCGGTTTATAAAGCTCTTAACTACTGTGCTCTAAAGTACACTAACACCCATAAACTACCTATGTACCCCTAAACCGAGCTCCCCCCACATCGCCACCACTCGATTAAAATATTTTAACCCCTAATCTGCCGACCGCCACCTACGTTATACTTATGTACCCCTAATCTGCTGCCCCTAACCCCGCCGACCCCTGTATTACATTTATTAACCCCTAACCTGCCCCCCACAACGTCGCCGCCAGCTACTTAAAATAATTAACCCCTAATCTTCCGACCGCAAAGCGCCGCCACCTACGTTATCCCTATGTACCCCTAATCTGCTGCCCCTAACACCGCCGAACCCTATATTATATTTATTAACCCCTAATCTGCCCCCCTCAACGTCGCCGACACCTGCCTACACTTATTAACCCCTAATCTGCCGAGCGGACCGCACCGCTACTATAATAAAGTTATTAACCCCTAATCCGCCTCACTAACCCTATCATAAATAGTATTAACCCCTAATCTGCCCTCTCTAACATCGCCGACACCTACCTTCAATTATTAACCCCTAATCTGACGACCGGAGCTCATCGCTACTATAATAAATGGATTAACCCCTAAAGCTAAGTCTAACCCTAACACTAACACCCCCCTAACTTAAATATAATTTACATCTAACGAAATAAATTAACTCTTATTAAATAACTTATTCCTATTTAAAGCTAAATACTTACCTGTAAAATAAATCCTAATATAGCTACAATATAAATTATAATTATATTATAGCTATTTTAGGATTAATATTTATTTTACAGGCAACTTTGTAATTATTTTAACCAGGTACAATAGCTATTAAATAGTTAAGAACTATTTAATAGTTACCTAGTTAAAATAATAACAAATTTACCTGTAAAATAAATCCTAACCTAAGATATAATTAAACCTAACACTACCCTATCAATACATTAATTAAATAAACTACCTACAATTACCTACAATTAACCTAACACTACACTATCAATAAATTAATTAAACACAATTCCTACAAATAAATACAATTAAATAAACTAGCTAAAGTACAAAAAATAAAAAAGAACTAAGTTACAAAAAATAAAAAAATATTTACAAACATAAGAAAAATATTACAACAATTTTAAACTAATTACACCTACTCTAAGCCCCCTAATAAAATAACAAAGCCCCCCAAAATAAAAAATTCCCTACCCTATTCTAAATTTAAAAAGTTACAAGCTCTTTTACCTTACCAGCCCTGAACAGGGCCCTTTGCGGGGCATGCCCCAAGAATTTCAGCTCTTTTGCCTGTAAAAAAAAACACATACAATACCTTCCCCCCAACATTACAACCCACCACCCACATACCCCTAATTTAACCCAAACCCCCCTTAAATAAACCTAACACTAAGCCCCTGAAGATCTTCCTACCTTGTCTTCACCATCCAGGTATCACCGATCCGTCCTGGCTCCAACATCTTCATCCAACCCAAGCGGGGGTTGGCGATCCATCATCCGGTGGCTGAAGAGGTCCAGAAGAGGCTCCAAAGTCTTCCTCCTATCCGGCAAGAAGAGGACATCCGGACCGGCAAACATCTTCTCCAAGTGGCATCTTCGATCTTCTTCCATCCGGTGCGGAGCGGGTCCATCTTGAAGCAGGCGATGCGGATCCATCCTCTTCTTCCGTTGTCTCCCGACTAATGACGGTTCCTTTAAGGGACGTCATCCAAGATGGCGTCCCTCCAATTCCGATTGGCTGATAGGATTCTATCAGCCAATCGGAATTAAGGTAGTAATTTTCTGATTGGCTGATGGAATCAGCCAATCAGAATCAAGTTCAATCCGATTGGCTGATCCAATAGAATCAGCCAATAGAATGCGAGCTCAATCTGATTGGCTGATTGGATCAGCCAATCGGATTGAACTTGATTCTGATTGGCTGATTCCATCAGCCAATCAGAAAATTACTACCTTAATTCCGATTGGCTGATAGAATCCTATCAGCCAATCGGAATTCGAGGGACGCCATCTTGGATGACGTCCCTTAAAGGAACCGTCATTAGTCGGGAGACAACGGAAGAAGAGGATGGATCCGCGTCGCCTGCTTCAAGATGGACCCGCTTCGCACCGGATGGAAGAAGATCGAAGATGCCGCTTGGAGAAGATGTTTGCCGGTCCGGATGTCCTCTTCTTGCCGGATAGGAGGAAGACTTTGGAGCCTCTTCTGGACCTCTTCAGCCACCGGATGATGGATCGCCAACCCCCGCTTGGGTTGGATGAAGATGTTGGAGCCAGGACGGATCGGTGATACCTGGATGGTGAAGACAAGGTAGGAAGATCTTCAGGGGCTTAGTGTTAGGTTTCTTTAAGGGGGGTTTGGGTTAGATTAGGGGTATGTGGGTGGTGGGTTGTAATGTTGGGGGGGGGGGGTATTGTATGTTTTTTTTTACAGGCAAAAGAGCTGAAATTCTTGGGGCATGCCCCGCAAAGGGCCCTGTTCAGGGCTTGTAAGGTAAAAGAGCTTGTAACTTTTTTAATTTAGAATAGGGTAGGGAATTTTTTATTTTGGGGGGCTTTGTTATTTTATTAGGGGGCTTAGAGTAGGTGTAATTAGTTTAAAATTGTTGTAATATTTTTCTTATGTTTGTAAATATTTTTTTATTTTTTGTAACTTAGTTCTTTTTTATTTTTTGTACTTTAGCAAGTTTATTTAATTGTAGTTATTTGTAGGAATTGTATTTAATTTATTTATTGATAGTGTAGTGTTAGGTTAATTGTAGGTAATTGTAGGTAGTTTATTTAATTAATGTATTGATAGGGTAGTGTTAGGTTTAATTAAATCTTAGGTTAGGATTTATTTTACAGGTAAATTTGTTATTATTTTAACTAGGTAACTATTAAATAGTTCTTAACTATTTAATAGCTATTGTACCTGGTTAAAATAATTACAAAGTTGCCTGTAAAATAAATATTAATCCTAAAATAGCTATAATATAATTATAATTTATATTGTAGCTATATTAGGATTTATTTTACAGGTAAGTATTTAGCTTTAAATAGGAATCATTTATTTAATAAGAGTTAATTTATTTCGTTAGATGTAAATTATATTTAAGTTAGGGGGGTGTTAGTGTTAGGGTTAGACTTAGCTTTAGGGGTTAATACATTTATTAGAATAGCGGTGAGCTCCGGTCGGCAGATTAGGGGTTAATAATTGAAGGTAGGTGTCGGCGATGTTAGGGAGGGCAGATTAGGGGTTAATACTATTTATGATAGGGTTAGTGAGGCGGATTAGGGGTTAATAACTTTATTATAGTAGCGCTCAGGTCCGCTCGGCAGATTAGGGGTTAATAAGTGTAGGCAGGTGGAGGCGACGTTGTGGGGGGCAGATTAGGGGTTAATAAATATAATATAGGGGTCGGCGATGTTAGGGCAGCAGATTAGGGGTATATAGGGATAACGTAGGTTGCGGCGGTTTACGGAGCGGCAGATTAGGGGTTAAAAAAAATATGCAGGGGTCAGCGATAGCGGGGGCGGCAGAATAGGGGTTAATAAGTGTAAGGTTAGGGGTGTTTAGACTCGGGGTACATGTTAGAGTGTTAGGTGCAGACGTAGGAAGTGTTTCCCCATAGGAAACAATGGGGCTGCGTTAGGAGCTGAACGCTGCTTTTTTGCAGGTGTTAGGTTTTTTTTCAGCTCAAACAGTCCCATTGTTTCCTATGGGAGAATCGTGCACGAGCACGTTTTTGAGGCTGGCCGCGTCCGTAAGCAACTCTGGTATCGAGAGTTGCATTTGCGGTAAAAATGCTCTACGCTCCTTTTTTGGAGCCTAACGCAGCATTTGTTTGAACTCTCGATACCAGAGTTAAATTTATGGTGCGGCCAGAAAAAAGCCCGCGGAGCGTTAACAGCCCTTCTACCGCCGAACTCCAAATCTAGGCCTTAGGTATTTCAGGAGTTTGGTGATTTTACCTTGCGCTTTTTAATCCATACCTATTGTATTTGTGTCAAAAAAGTATTTAGTCAGCCATCAATTGTGCAAGTTCTCCCACTTAAGAAGATGAGAGAGGCCTGTAATTTTTATCATGGGTATACCTAAACTATGAGAGACATAATGTGGAAACAAATCCAGACAATCACATTGTCCGATTTTGAAAGAATTTATTTGCATATTATGGTGGAAAATAAGTATTTGGTCACCTACAAACAAGCAAGATTTCTGGCTCTCACAGACCTGTATCTTCTTCTTTAAGAGGCTCCTCTGTCCTCCACTCATCTCCTGTATTAATGGCACCTATTTGAACTTGTTATCAGTATAAAAGTATGTCCACAACCTCAAACAGTCACACCCCAAACTCCACTATGGTGAAGACCAAAGAGCTGTCGAAGGACACCAGAAACAAAATTGTAGACCTGTACCAGGCTGGGAAGACTGAATCTGCAATAGGCAAGCAGCTTGGTGTGAAGAAATCAAATATGGGAGCAATAATTTGAAAATGGAAGACATACAAGACCACTGATAATCTCCCTCGATCTGGGGCTCCACGCAAGATATCACCCCGTGGGGTTAAAATGATCACAAGAACGGTGAGCAAACATCCCAGAACCACACGGGGGGACCTAGTGAATGACCTGCAGAGAGCTGGGACCAACGTAACAAAGGCTACCATCAGTAACACACTACGCCGCCAGGGACTCAGATCCTGCAGTGCCAGACGTGTCCCCCTGCTTAAGCCATTACATGTCCAGGCCCATCTGAAGTATGCTAGAGAGCATTTGGATGATCCAGAAGCGGATTGGGAGAATGTCATATGGTCAGATGAAACCAAAGTAGAAATGTTTGGTAGAAACACAGCTTGTCGTGTTTGGAGGAGAGAGAATGCTGAGTTGCAACCAAAGAACACCATACCTACTGTGAAGCATGGGGGTGGCAACATCATGCCTTGGGGCTGTTTCTCTGCAAAGGGAACAGGACGACTGATCCGTGTACATGAAAGAATGAATGGAGCCATGTATCGTGAGATTTTGAGTGCAAACCTCCTTCCATCAGCAAGGACATTGAAGATGAAACGTGGCTGTGTCTTTCAGCATGACAATGATCCCAAACACACCCGGGCTACGAAGGAGTGGCTTCGTAAGAAGCATTTCAAGGTCCTGTAGTGGCCTAGCCAGTCTCCAGATCTCAACCCCATAGAAAACATTAGGAGGGAGTTGAAAGTCTGTGTTGCCCAGCGACATCCTCAAAACATCACTGCTCTAGAGGAGATCTGCATGCAGGAATGGGCCAACATACCAGCAACAGTGTGTGACAAACTTGTGAAGACTTACAGAAAACGTTTGACCTCTGTCATTGCCAACAAAGGATATATAACAAAGTATTGAGATGAACTTTTGATATTGACCAAATACTTATTTTCCACCATAATATGTAAATAAATTCTTTCCAGATCAGACAATGTGATTGTCTGGATTTGTTTCCACATTTTGTCTTTCATAGTTTAGGTATACCTATGATGAAAATTACAGCCCTCTCTCATCTTCTTAAGTGGTAGAACTTGCACAATTGGTGGCTGACTAAATACTTTTTTGCCCCACTGTATATTAAAAAATTACAAAGTCCCCCCTAACAGTAAACCCCCAACCCAACCAACCCCCAAAACAAAAGTCTTAGTCTAAAAAAACCTAAGCTACCCATTTCCCCTAAAGGGGCATTTGTATGGGCATTGCCCTTAAAAGGGCATTCAGCTCTTTTGCAATCAGCTCTTTTACTGCCCATTAAAATAAAAAAAACTAAAACTAAAAAAAAAAAACACCCCAAAAAAAAACCTAACACTAACCCCAGGAAATCTACTCACAATTCCTGAAGTCCGGACATACATCTTCATCCAGGAGTCGAGAAGTCTTCATCCAGATGACAACATCTTTCTCCATCGTGGGGGCATCTTCTAATTTCATCCTGGTGGCGTGGAGCTGTGGCGGTACGGAGCAGAGCTGTCCAGGACTGGTGGCGACATCCAACTTGGAACGTCCTCTTCATGCGATCGACCACCGCACACTGAAGCTTAAAAGCAAGGTACCCCTTTTATATTGGGGTACTGTTGCATTCCTATTGGCTGAAAAATTCAAATTATGCACATTGGAAGTAGTGCTTGTATTACAAGTTGAAAGGACTTGTATTCGCTCAAGCACAATTTAATTTAACACGCTCCGGGTTAGCAGAGCCTCAAAACTCTGGTTAACTGTTACACTTTAATAAAAAGTGTCATGTTACACTCAAAATAACACTTTATGATAAAAAATATAGAAAAAAATTGTAATAAAATGTTATAAGGGCTCAAAGATATGAGGTCTCAGGTGTTAGAAAAAAAAGGCATGCAAAGGGCTTTAACATAAAGATACATAACAATACATGTCTAAAGATGTATATGTCAGGGATGAGCAGTAAGGGGAGGCAGAGTCAAATTTTCTGAGCTTTGCATCAAAATTCAGGGAGAGGCATTGATGAGCTCAGCCTCCCTTAATTGTGAAAACAGCTCTGACTGTGCTTAATGGAGCACCTGATCACTGTCTGACAGGTTAGGTGTCACATTCAAGATTAGGCCAATCATGAAAGAGCTCCAGGGGAGGCATCTACCATGTATGTGGATGGGAACTAGAATGTGGCATGTAATACTTGCAGTTGGCCCATCCCACAGTGCAGAAAGCCTTGTAGAATGGTAGAACAGCAATTACTCATATATATATATATATATATATATATATATATATATATATATATATATATATAGAGTTGAGTTTCAGAGTTCAGTGCACATAGAATGGAGAAAAGCAAAGACAAATTATGGTGCAGTATGTCAGTACTAAGCAATCAAAAACTAAAAGTGAGATTTAAATGTGCTCACCTTGTTTAACCTCAAACATGTGAGGTATGTTGAAAGCATGGAGGGGATGTAATCCTTATCTGTGGTAAAGATGTTTCCAGCTGGTATACAGAAACTTTTAGCAGGTGGAAATCTTGATATCCCTGGAGTAGAAATATGTTGGTATTTCAGACAAACTTCTCCTCTCTGGAGTTAGGTAGAGAAACTTTAATTCTTTTTGCTGGATTTCTTTCCTTGTTGCTGTTCATTTCTTTTCCCCTTCTTTATACTTGAAAGGCTTCTCCTCTCTGGAGTATGGTATAAACTTTATGTATGCAAACCAATTAGTGCTCAGTATACATACTATGAGATCAATTGTGGATATTAATTGCAGCACTCATGAGATGTGTATAAATGATGCTTGCAAGGACACGAAGTGAAATTTAAAATAAAAACACTTTTATTTTCCAATGTCCAATAAAAAATGATAAACAGAAATCCTCTTTAATAATAGTCCAGTTCAGGGACAGAAATAGGTGAGCAGATGAAATATAGTTTGTTTCTTTAAATCCGGTAGTGAGTTTTTTTTATCAGGGCTGGTGCAAAAACAGCTAGCTGATAAAAGTTAGTGATATTGTGGTATAGGATGCTGTAAGTACAGCTGAAAGTAAATTCCTTGTGGTGGTTTTGAGCTCTGAAAAGCTCCCAGAGTTCAGGTGGATAAGTTGGTGTTTATGATGGAAAACCGTAATAAATAGTTACATGAACTGCTGTATATACAGCTAGATGATGATTCCTTGTGGTTTTTTGAGCTCTAGATAGCTCACAATATCCGGATGGATGTGGATTCTTAAGCCTGTCAGTGACAGGGTCCATTGCTGAAGTGTTTGAAGCTTGGTCTCCCTGGACAGGAAGTGGTCTCCAGAGAGGAGAAGTTTGTCTGAAATACCAACATATTTCTACTCCAGGGATATCAAGATTTTCACCTGCTAAAAGTTTCTGCATACCAGCTGGAAACATCCTTACCACAGATAGGGATTACATCCCCTCCATGCTTCCAAAATACCTCACATGTTTGAGGTTAAACAAGGTGAGCACATTTAAATCTCACTTTTAGTTTTTGATTGCCTAGTACTGACATACTGCGCCATAATTTTGTTTTGTTTTTGTTTTTCTCCATTCTATGTGCGCTGAACTCTGAAACTCAACTCCATACCTTTTTCCTTCACATTCCATTTGATGATAGTGGAATATTCAGAAAATAGCTGCCATTGAAATATATCAGGAGGAACTACAGGGAGTGCAGAATTATTAGGCAAGTTGTATTTTTGAGGATTCATTTTATTATTGAACAACAACCATGTTCTCAATGAACCCAAAAAACTCATTAATATCAAAGCTGAATAGTTTTGGAAGTAGTTTTTGGTTTGTTTTTAGTTATAGCTATTTTAGGGGGATATCTGTGTGTGCAGGTGACTATTACTGTGCATAATTATTAGGCAACTTAACAAAAAACAAATATATACCCATTTCAATTATTTATTTTTACCAGTGAAACCAATATAACATCTCAACATTCACAAATATACATTTCTGACATTCAAAAACAAAACAAAAACAAATCAGTGACCAATATAGCCACCTTTCTTTGCAAGGACACTCAAAAGCCTGCCATCCATGGATTCTGTCAGTGTTTTGATCTGTTCACCATCAACATTGCGTGCAGCAGCAACCACAGCCTCCCAGACACTGTTCAGAGAGGTGTACTGTTTTCCCTCCTTGTAAATCTCACATTTGATGATGGACCACAGGTTCTCAATGGGGTTCAGATCAGGTGAACAAGGAGGCCATGTCATTAGATTTTCTTCTTTTATACCCTTTCTTGCCAGCCACGCTGTGGAGTACTTGGACGCGTGTGATGGAGCATTGTCCTGCATGAAAATCATGTTTTTCTTGAAGGATGCAGACTTCTTCCTGTACCACTGCTTGAAGAAGGTGTCTTCCAGAAACTGGCAGTAGGACTGGGAGTTGAGCTTGACTCCATCCTCAACCCGAAAAGGCCCCACAAGCTCATCTTTGATGATACCAGCCCAAACCAGTACTCCACCTCCACCTTGCTGGTGTCTGAGTTGGACTGGAGCTCTCTGCCCTTTACCAATCCAGCCACGGGCCCATCCATCTGGCCCATCAAGACTCACTCTCATTTCATCAGTCCATAAAACCTTAGAAAAATCAGTCTTGAGATATTTCTTGGCCCAGTCTTGACGTTTCAGCTTGTGTGTCTTGTTCAGTGGTGGTCGTCTTTCAGCCTTTCTTACCTTGGCCATGTCTCTGAGTATTGCACACCTTGTGCTTTTGGGCACTCCAGTGATGTTGCAGCTCTGAAATATGGCCAAACTGGTGGCAAGTGGCATCTTGGCAGCTGCACGCTTGACTTTTCTCAGTTCATGGGCAGTTATTTTGCGCCTTGGTTTTTCCACACGCTTCTTGCGACCCTGTTGACTATTTTGAATGAAACGCTTGATTGTTCGATGATCACGCTTCAGAAGCTTTGCAATTTTAAGAGTGCTGCATCCCTCTGCAAGATATCTCACTATTTTTGACTTTTCTGAGCCTGTCAAGTACTTCTTTTGAACCATTTTGCCAAAGGAAAGGAAGTTGCCTAATAATTATGCACACCTGATATAGGGTGTTGATGTCATTAGACCACACCCCTTCTCATTACAGAGATGCACATCACCTAATATGCTTAATTGGTAGTAGGCTTTCGAGCCTATACAGCTTGGAGTAAGACAACATGCATAAAGAGGATGATGTGGTCAAAATACTCATTTGCCTAATAATTCTGCACTCCCTGTATATATATATATATATATATATATATATATATATATTATTTTTAAGTGAAAACCTCTTTTTATTATAATACATCAATGAATCTATGAGATACTGTTTCTGTAAAATATAAAAGTAATAATGATATAAAAGTAGAATAGCAAAAATATATGCTAGACTGACATAACCATCATCATATCGATATCACTGTGTTTTATGGAAACAGTACACTGAAACAATTTGTACCACAATTTTGAACCAATTATTCACTTGTTAACTGTGTATAGGGGGTCAGCAGGAACTAGCAGGAAAAGTAGAGAAATAGAAAAAGAAAGAGGAGAGAGAGAAAAAAAATAAAACCTCATACATACACAGGTCATACCAATACTGTCTCAAGGGGGGGGATATATTCTCGAATCTCCATAAATCTCAATTCAGCCCATATTGTAAGATAAAGTTCATGTTGAGATCTGTGCATATCCTAAAAGGGCTAATTAAGTAAAAAATAGTTTGCAAAACAAAATTGTTTAAAAATTGCTGGCAAGTATTTTAAAATAATTTTCAAAAATAAGCGAAAATAATTACGCCTAGATTACGAGTTTTGTCGGTAAAAACTTGCGTTGCTCACAAGCCTTTTTTTCCAGCGCTTACTTTAAACAACGCTCGTATTACAAGTTTTCTGAATGGCTGCGTTAGCCTCAGAAAAGTGAGCGTTGAGGAAAATTTAGCTCCACTTCTCACCTCAATACCAGCGTTGCTTACGGTAGCGGTAAGCTGGAAAAACGTGCTCATGCACGATTTCCCCATAGGATACAATGGGGCTGAGCTGGCTGAAAAAAACTTAACACTTGCAAAAAAGCAGCGTTCAGCTCTTAATACAGCCCCATTCTTTCCTATAGGGATACACTTTCTAAGTCTACACCTAACACCCTAACATGAACCCTGAGTCTAAACACCCCTAACCTTACACTTATTAACCTCTAATCTGCTGCCCCCAACATCGTCACCACCTGCATTATACTATTAACCCCTAATCTGTTTCTCCGGACACCGCCACCACCTACATTATCCCTATGAACCCCTAATCTGCTTCCCCTAACATCGCCGACACCTATATTATATTTATTAACCTCTAATCTTCTGCCCCCAACGTCGTCGCCACCTATCTACACTTATTAACCCCTAATCTGCAGACCGGACATCGCTGCCACTATAATAAATGTATTAACCCCTAAACCACCGAATTCCCGCCTCGCAAACACACCTAATACATTTTATTAACCCATAATCTTCCCCCCCAACGTCACCGCCACCTACCTACAATTATTAACCCCTAATCTCCCGCCCCCAACGTCGCTGCTACTATAATAAAGTTATTAACCCCTAAACCTAAGTCTAAACCTAACCCTAACACCCCCTAACAAATATAATTTAAATAAAACTAAATAAAATTACTATAATTAAATAAATTAATCCTATTTAAAACTAAATACTTACCTATAAAATAAACCCTAATATACCTACAATATAACTAATAGTTACATTGTAGCTATTATAGGATTTATATTTATTTTACAGGCAACTTTGTATTTATTTTAACTAGGTAGAAAAGCTATTAAATAGTTAATAACTATTTAATAGCTACCTAGTTAAAATAATTACAAAATAACCTGTAAAATAAATCCTAACCTAAGTTACAAATACACCTAACACTACACTATCAATAAATTAATTAAATAAATTAACTAGAATTATCTAAACTAAAATACAATTAAATAAATTAAACTATAGTACAAAAAAAACCAATAAATTACAAAAAATAAAAAAATATTACAAGACTTTTAATCTAATTACACCTAATCTAAGCCACCTAATAAAATTAAAAAGCCCCCCAAAATAATAAAATTCCCTACCCTATACTAAATTACAAAAGTAATCAGCTCTTTTACCAGCCCTTTAAAGGGCTTTTTGCGGGGCATTGCCCCAAGTAATCAGCTCTTTTACCTGTAAAAAAAAAATACAATACCCCCCAACATTAAAACCCACCACCCACACACCCCTACTCTAAAACCCACCTGATCCCCCCTTAGAAAAACCTAACAGTAACCCCCTGAAGATCACCCTACCTTGAGCCGTGTTCACCCAGCCGGGCCGAATTCTTCATCCAATCCAGACAATGTGGTCCTCCATCCGGCAGAAGTCTTCATCCAAGCAGGCCAGAAGAGATCCTCCATCCGGCAGAAGTCTTCATCCAAGCGGGGCAGAAGAGGTTCTCCATCCGGCAGAAGTCTTCATCCATCCGCGGCTCCATCTTCAAGACCTCCTCGGCCGACGGACTAACAACGAATGAAGGTTCCTTTAAATGATGTCATCCAAGATGGCATCCCTCGAATTCCAATTGGCTGATAGGATTCTATCAGCCAATCGGAATTAAGGTAGGAAAAATCCAATTGGTTGATTTAATCAGCCAATCGGATTGAAGTTCAATCCGATTGGCTGATTGGATCAGCCAATAGAATTGACCTTGCATTCTATTGGCTGATTAAATCAACCAATCAGATTTTTCCTACCTTAATTCCGATTGGCTGATAGAATTCTATCAGCCAATCGGAATTCGAGGGACGCCATCTTGGTTGACGTAATTTAAAGGAACCTTCATTCGTTGTTAGTCCATCGGCCGAGGAGGATGTTCTGCGTCGGAGGTCTTGGAGATGGAGCCGCGGATGGATGAAGACTTCTGTCGGATGGAGGACCTCTTCTGGCCCGCTTGGATGAAGACTTCTGCCGGATAAAGGACCACATTGCCCGGATTGGATGAAGAATTCGGCCCGGCTGGGTGAAGACGGCTCAAGGTAGGGTGATCTTCAGGGGGTTAGTGTTAGTTTTTTTTAAGGGGGGATCGGGTGGGTTTTAGAGTAGGGGTGTGTGGGTGGGGGGTTTTAATGTTGGGGGGGTCTTGTATTTTTTTTTACAGGTAAAAGAGCTGATTACTTTGGGGCAATGTCCCGCAAAAGCCCTTTTAAGGGCTGGTAAAAGAGCTGATTACTTTTGTAATTTAGTATAGGGTAGGGAATTTTATTATTTTGGGGGGCTTTTTTATTTTATTAGGGGGCTTAGATTAGGTGTAATTAGGTTAAAATTCTTGTAATATTTTTTTATTTTTTGTAATTTAGGTTGTTTTTTTTTGTACTATAGTTTAGTTTATTTAATTGTATTTTAGTTTAGATAATTGTAGGTAATTTATTTAATTAATTTTTTGACAGTGTAGTGTTAGGTGTAATTGTAACTTAGGTTAGGATTTATTTTACAGGTAATTTTGTAATTATTTTAACTAGGTAGCTATTAAATAGTTACTAACTATTTAATAGCTATTCTACCTAGTTAAAATAAATACAAAGTTGCCTGTAAAATAAATATAAATCCTAAAATAGCTACAATGTAACTATTAGTTATATTGTAGCTATATTAGGGTTTATTTTATAGGTAAGTATTTAGTTTTAAATAGGATTAATTTATTTAATTATAGTAATTTTATTTCGTTTTATTTAAATTATATTTACCTTAGTGGGGTGTTAGGGTTAGACTTAGGTTTAGGGGTTAATAACTTTATTATAGTAGCGGCGACGTTGGGGGCGGGAGATTAGGGGTTAATAATTGTAGGTAGGTGGCGGCAACATTGGGGGGGGGGCAGATTAGGGGTTAATAAAATGTATTATAGTGTTTGCGAGGCGGGAGTGTGGCAGTTTAGGGGTTGATACATTTATTATAGTGGTGGCGATGTCCAGTCGGCAAATTAGGGGTTAATAAGTGTAGGTAGGTGGTGGCAACGTTGGGGGGGGCAGATTAGGGGTTAATAAATATAATGTAGGTGTTGGCGATGTTAGGGACAGCAGATTAGGGTTTCATAGGTATAATGTAGGTGGCGGCGATGTCCGGTCGGCAGATTAGGGGTTAAATAATTTTATTATAGTGTTTGTGATGTGGGGGGCCTCGGTTTAGGGGTTCATAGGTAGTTTATGGGTGTTAGTGTACTTTTTAGCACTTTAGTTAAGAGCTTTATGTTCCAGCGTTAGCCCATAAAACTCTTAACTACTGACTTTTTTATGCGGTAGGAGTCTTGGAGGTAGAGGCTGTACCGCTCACTTCTTCCAAGACTTGTAATACCAGCTTTAGGCAAATCCCATTAAAAAGATATGATACGCAATTGACGTAAGGGGATTTGTGGTAGCCAAAAGTCACAGAAGAAAAGTGAGCGGTACACCTGTACCTGCCATACTCGTAATACCAGCTGGCGTTAAAAAGCAGCGTTAGGACCCCTTAACGCTGCTTTTTAAAGCTGATGCAAAACTCGTAATCTAGGCGTTAAATTGCCATGCTGTCTGGGGCAGTCTGCTACACTCCCTTATCAGTGTTTAGACACAGGCATTGTATTTTATCTGAGTTTACAGCTTCTAGGCATGCTCCAGCAGCACTGTGCACTTTTGCATTCTACCAAAGCAACAATAAATATAGATACAATCATAGAAGGAAATGTGTGGGGGGAGTTAGAGCTTTACAATTCGGAAACTTAAAAGAAAGGGTTAATGGCGAGGCACTGCAGTATAAATTTGCAGGTAAAGTCATTAAAGTACATATTATGATATTTGTCTCTATCCCAATTTGTTTTATGTTCCTTTAAGTGTTCAAAAGGCATACTGTCTGTGGTTTTGAAGTACACCATGAGAGATTTCCCTTGGGTGAAGGAAGGGGAGTTTTTCTGTTTCCAGGCTCTTGCAAAAGTCAATTTTGTTGCCATGACAAGATAGAGCAGGAGATATTTGTTTGGTTTTGACATTTTTGGTATACCTAAATGCAGGAGACCCACATTCATAGTAATGTATACTTTGATTCCCAGTGCATGGGCAGCTGCAAACCTAGAACTCTATAGAGTCCTAATCTTAAGGCAGTACCACCATATATGAGTTACTGTGCCCCATGTAACAAAACCTCTCCAGCATTGGGGGATACCAAATTAAATATACTATGAAGGCTTGTAGGTTCCATATCACTGTCAATTTATAATATGACGCTCAAAGTGTGGTGCAATGTAAAGCTTTTTTTTTGCAAAGGTAATTTCATGAAACCAAGATTTGGCATCCACTGTGAAGTCCAGGTCTCTTTCGCAGGACAGATATTGATTAGGTTTGGAGGAGCTAGAGGAAAAAATAAGGAGATTACAGTTGAAGGATAGAGATCCTTTAAAGGATAAACCATTAATCCACCTGTTTTCCCAGGCTGTCCTCTCACAAAGAACTTTCTTAGGTAATCCACATGCAATTGGACAGCTACTTAAATGAAAATACGCTAAATAAAGTGTGGGCAGAAGGGACAATTTACTCTGAGCATCGACTCTGACCAAAGAAGTAAGTGAGTTTCGGAAAATGTAAAAGAAAACACACTATAAAGGCTTTGAGTAGGTGAGGGGAAATAGTAGGTGTGTGTCTTCTGGTGTCCTAGAACCTTAGTCTTGTATAATTGGGTGATTCATTTTGAAGGACTTTTTAGAGTAAGGCGGTATCCATGCCAAATCGAAAAGTTGAATATTGGCAGTAGAGCTTGTTCCACTTCTTGCCATCTTTGGAGCAGAGCTTTGCTGCTACATCCAGATATATGGGTCAAGCAAGCTGCATCGTGATATAAAAGGATATTTGGATATGCTAAACCCTCTTTACAAATAGGTCTTTGTATGGTTAGTTCAGATGTCCTTGGTCTCTTACCCTGCCATATATAAGACAAAATCATTACCTATAATTTGTTGATAATAGTTCTAGGGACAGTTAGTACAATACATCAAAACAGGTAGGTCAGTTTTGGTAGGAATGCAATTTTTAAAGCAGCAATGCATCCTGTCCAAGACAACTCTACAAATCTCCAAGCAATTTCTATATTCGGGTAGATGATTACTGTAATTTTTGTAAATTATAAGGTTGAGATTTGGACTATATATTCCAAGGTGTTTAAGAAATAATTGGGACCACTGAAAGGGGTAGTCCATATAGAACATCAATTTATCTGGGGGGGATATTAATGTGTAGAACCTTGTTTTGCCTATATTGAGCTTATAAAAACTCAGTGAACCGAATCTCTTATGAAGATGAAAGACTGTGGGTATAGACCTAGATGGTGAGGTCAGTCACAGAGTTATATCAACCGCAAAAAGTGCAATTTTATGATGAAGATCACAAATGTGAAACTCTGAAATGTGGTTATGGGATCTAATTGCCTGGGCTTAGGGTTCTTAAGCTAGTGAAAATATTATAGAGAAAGAGGGCACTCTTGTCTAGTTCCATTGCTTATTTTAAAGCTTGGGCCCCTGGAAACCTACTCCACTCACCATTTCTGAAGGATCAGAGTAAAGGACTTGTATGGCTAGTATAAACTTTGAGAGGAAACTAAATACCCGGAGTACTTCCCATTAGTAGCCTCATCTGACCCTGTCAAAAGCTTTTTGAGCATCCAGAGACTGTGCCAGTAATTGGACACCCTTTCTTTTTGCTTCATATAAAATATGTAGGATACACCTGGTGTTATCTTGACCCCTACATATATATATTTAATACTAAGGCTGAATATTATTAGAACAGCACCATGTAATTTATCTTCCTGCTGAAAATGAACTATCAACATTGGAACATGTTGTAGCTCAATAATTATTATTTAATTATTTTCAGCCATATTCATGACATGCTAAACTAATAATGCTCAGTGTGATTACTTGATTTAAACTTTTTTTTACTGAAATTATTGAATTTATTTATTAAGGTTTCTTGACCAGAATTTTTTTTCTTTCTTTATTATGAAATAGATATAGCTGCTGATATGAAATTTCAGCATTTGAATATCTCTGAATATAAATACAGTCAGCCCCACACTTATTTTTACAATGCTTTTCCAATTGTATCATTTTAACATTTATTCTGAAAGGTGCAGTATTTTTGCCTTTTGTCTTTACTATAAATTATGTCAAAATCCTGCAAATAGCCTGAATTTGATGCATTCTACACAGTGGTTGCTTAGATCCTACAAACACCTATAAAGTATTATCTTATACCTAGCAACAGAGATGTTAAAATGTAAGATATTTCATTTTCGCCCATGTTAGTGACAACATGTGCAAATGATGTTCAGTGTAATCACTGATTAGACATTTTTGTTTAACTTTTGGATGCACAAGTAAAGCTTCTACTGAAATTATTTAATTAAAATAATCTGTTGCAATATATAAATAGTTAAAGTAATGGCTTTAACACAACAAGAGACGTCTATGCATTCAGAACATAAACGACAGCTGTATATGATGATGCAAATGAAGTTGATTTACTCAAGCTTGTATTGTATAAATATAGTTATCACTATAGTCACAGCTTGATAGTGCTTGCTCACTGTGTGTATATATTTTAAATTGCTAAGCCTTGTATTTGAATTTGCATGATACTCTGGCTGATATGTGAATGTGGCATCCAGCAGCAAAGCCAGAGGTTGGGATGGTGAGTCAGTAGGAGGAGGCTGGTGGATGAGAGCAACTACCTGAATGTCAGCTCAATACTGCTCCCTCAGTCTCTCTGTGTTTGTGTGTTTCCCTCTTTGTGTGTCATTTTATAGTGAATCTAATATCTCCGCACTCTGGCTCTGATACTAGCCAGTGCCTCCCCAGCCACTGACCTCACCACACTTCCCTGGTATATGTATGTAAATATATATGTGTGTACATATGTATTTATATGTTTTACTGTATATTAACCGTACACATTTCACATTCCAATGTTCTTCAATTACAGGATAATGTTATTTGTGTTCTTAAATACATATTTCTATATATATTTATATATACCTATACCTGCATATATATTACTATAGATATATAGGTATAGATATGTATTTTACATGAGCAGTATCGGATATATATAGATATATATATATATTTAATAATAAAAAGTACATTATTTTCTATGTGAAGAACATATGACTTTTACACATTGTGTTTCTCAATTTAGATCTTAACGCGGTTGGCGTGTTATTGCAATATTATATGTAAAATATTAAAAAAATAAAGTATTAAAAATGATTAAACATACTGTAAAATATATAGATATATTCTAGGGATTATTTAGAATATTTTACAATATGTTTAATAATTGTTAATAATTTTAGTAATTTTTTCACTATTGTATATGTAATATTTCAATAGCATGAATAGCTGAAAACATGAAACATCCTATTTATGCAATATTCATATTTAATAAAGTGTTTAACAGTGTATGCAGAGTAAATATTTCACATTCCAATGTTCTTCACATAGGGGAATATAATCAAAGTATATATATATATATATATATATATATATATATATATACATATACATATATATATATATATATATATATATATATATATATATATATATACAGGGAGTGCAGAATTATTGAACAACAACCATGTTCTCAATGAACCCAAAAAACTCATTAATATCAAAGCTGAATATTTTTGGAAGTAGTTTTTAGTTTGTTTTTAGTTATAGCTATTTTAGGGGGATATCTGTGTGTGCAGGTGACTATTACTGTGCATAATTATTAGGCAACTTAACAAAAAACAAATATATACCCATTTCAATTATTTATTTTTACCAGTGAAACCAATATAACATCTCAACATTCACAAATATACATTTCTGACATTCAAAAACAAAACAAAAACAAATCAGTGACCAATATAGCCACCTTTCTTTGCAAGGACACTCAAAAGCCTGCCATCCATGGATTCTGTCAGTGTTTTGATCTGTTCACCATCAACATTGCGTGCAGCAGCAACCACAGCCTCCCAGACACTGTTCGGAGAGGTGTACTGTTTTCCCTCCTTGTAAATCTCACATTTGATGATGGACCACAGGTTCTCAATGGGGTTCAGATCAGGTGAACAAGGAGGCCATGCCATTAGATTTTCTTCTTTTATACCCTTTCTTGCCAGCCACGCTGTGGAGTACTTGGACGCGTGTGATGGAGCATTGTCCTGCATGAAAATCATGTTTTTCTTGAAGGATGCAGACTTCTTCCTGTACCACTGCTTGAAGAAGGTGTCTTCTAGAAACTGGCAGTAGGACTGGGAGTTGAGCTTGACTCCATCCTCAACCCGAAAAGGCCCCACAAGCTCATCTTTGATGATATCAGCCCAAACCAGTACTCCACCTCCACCTTGCTGGCGTCTGAGTCGGACTGGAGCTCTCTGCCCTTTACCAATCCAGCCACAGGCCCATCCATCTGGCCCATCAAGACTCACTCTCATTTCATCAGTCCATAAAACCTTAGAAAAATCAGTCTTGAGATATTTCTTGGCCCAGTCTTGACGTTTCAGTTTGTGTGTCTTGTTCAGTGGTGGTCGTCTTTCAGCCTTTCTTACCTTGGCCATGTCTCTGAGTATTGCACACCTTGTGCTTTTGGGCACTCCAGTGATGTTACAGCTCTGAAATATGGCCAAACTGGTGGCAAGTGGCATCTTGGCAGCTGCACGCTTGACTTTTCTCAGTTCATGGGCAGTTATTTTGCGCCTTGGTTTTTCCACATGCTTCTTGCAACCCTGTTGACTATTTTGAATGAAACGCTTGATTGTTCGATGATCACGCTTCAGAAGCTTTGCAATTTTAAGAGTGCTGCATCCCTCTGCAAGATATCTCACTATTTTTTACTTTTCTGAGCCTGTCAAGTCCTTCTTTTGACCCATTTTGCCAAAGGAAAGGAAGTTGCTTAATATTATGCACACCTGATATAGGGTGTTGATGTCATTAGACCACACCCCTTCTCATTACAGAGATGCACATCACCTAATATGCTTAATTGGTAGTAGGCTTTCGAGCCTATACAGCTTGGAGTAAGACAACATGCATAAAGAGGATGATGTGGTCAAAATACTCATTTGCCTAATAATTCTGCACACAGTGTATATATGTTACAGGTAAAGTAAAAAATAAACCTGATATTACCCAAGCAGCTGCCCGATGTAATGTTATTCCGCCACCTACACTATTTTTTATTACTTCTGCCTGGGGTGTCGAAGGAAGGTGCCCGCTGATGCTGTGGTATCCACCCAAAGTGACCCTTGGGGAATGAGGTATGCAAGGGGGGGCTTCACCACCCTTGAACCCCCAGGCAGAGGCAAAAAAGATACTGCAGATGTGTGAATTACAGTGCATCATATAAATGTTTGATGCAGTGAATTGGTTCACTCTGAAAAGATTTGTCATGTTACATCAGGATTTACCCAAAGGTGCTTGGGTAATGTTAGATTTACCCGGGTAATGCTAGGATTACCCAATTTCTTACTTTACCCTCAACAAATATATATATATACAGTATATATATATATATATATATATATATATATATATATATATATATACAGTACTGTGCAAGTCTTAGGCCACCATTAGATTTGTTGTTTTAGCAATGGTATAATGACCATATAATTATTTCTCAGTCTTTTTATTAGAATACAACCAGAAAATACAGAATATTTCTATGCAGTATTAAAAAAAAACAGAAAACAAAATGGAAAAAACAGCTTCTATATGCTAAAGTGTCAAATATTTAGTGTCACCTCCCCTTACAATAGAGCAAAAGCAGGAACCTGGCTCTCGTAAATCTAAATGAAATGGAACCCTAATTAATGTCATTGTTAACACCTGTATTTGTCCTACTATTTCATGTCATACACATGTGGTATGAGTTTAATTAATTGGAAGCTTGCTATAAAGACCAACTTTTAATCCCATAATTCCATTCAAAATGCCAAAGAACACAGAATTTGACAGAAAATTATACTTTTCAAGCTGTTATAAAGTAATTTGAAGAATCAGGAGAGGTCAAGAACAAAAAAGGTCTGGAAGGCCAAGAAATCTTTCAAAATCTGATGAGAAGTTTCTCATAGTTTCCTGAGAGACCAGAAGGAGTTCAGCAAGGACCTGGCTCAGCATTTGGCAGCTTAATTGGGATGCCAAGTTGACCCTTCTATAGTCCAAAAAAGTCCAATCAGGAATGGTCTTTGTGGAAGGGTAGCAGCCAAGAAACCACTTTTTCGGAAGGGGAACAGGGTGAAAAGGCTAAAGCTCACAAAGATTGGAATGAAGATCAGTGGAAAAGAGTATTATGGAGTGACAAATCCAAGATTGAAATTTTTGTGTCCAAACGTTGAAAATATGTGAGAAGAAGAGTTAGAGAGAGAAGAATGAGTGCTTGTGGCCTTCAGTGAAACTTGGTGGAGGATCTATTCTGGTTTGGGGCTGCATTTCTGCCAGTGGTGTTTACGATATTGTCTAAATTGATGGGATCGTGGATGGTGAAAAGTACAGAAAGGTTTTAATTCATCATGCCATTCCTTCTGGAAAGTGCCTGATTGGGAATGGTATTATTTTTCGTCATGATAATGAACCCAAGCACACTGCTAATGCAGTTAAATCATATTTGGAGGGAAAAACAGATGATAAAACACTGACAGTCATGGACTGGCCTCCACAGAGTCCAAACATGAATATTATAGAGGCAGTATGGGATCACCTGGACAGAGAAAGAAATCAAAGACAACCTAAATCTAAAGAAGAATTCTGGGAAGTGCGGAAAGAAGCCTGGTATAATATACCAGAAGATTACTTCAGAAAAAGCTCAAGATGTGCTTAGTGCCAAGGCAGGTCACACTAAATACTGACTTTTTTATATTTTGTTTACATATTTCCTATATTTTCTGTTTGTATCTTAATAAAGTGGACGAAAAATAAATATGGATGGTCATTAAAACTTTGCTAAAACAACAAATCTAATGGTGGCCTAAGACTGTATATATATATTTATTATATTTATATATTTTTTATATATATTTATATATTTATTACCAAAATACCATAAGATATATGTAGAAATATGTATTAATCAATAAAAAGAACATATTCTGGTATGTGAAGAACTCTGGAATGTGAGATATTAATATTTTCATGTTGGGTTAGCCCTCTTGAGAACATGTTATCAAGTTTACGTGCGAGTAGAGTGTTAGACATTTTTTTCCACTTTTGGTGATCCATTGAAGTCTATGGGAGAATACATTAATGTGGTTGCAATATTGTAGCTTCGGCTTTTTACCCTTTGGGTTAGCAAAAACTCTTTACTTTCAACTTGTAATACACATGGTATCTTATGCACGCAAAAAGATAAAAAGACTAGCGCAGTTAGCCCAGAAGCGATAATTAGCGCTCCACACATAATCTAGCCCATATGTCAGCACTAAGCTACAAAACATCTGGGTTTACTATATTCAGTTTTGCAATAACATTATAGGTATTTTTGTTCATTTTTAGATATTCACACAGAGTGAAATAGCAAGCAACCAATAAATAAATGGTCTCAGATGTAGCTGCATAGTTCATAGATAGAGCACATCAGGAATCCCTGTTACTGGGATGGCATTATAATGATATATTGGTCAAATTGGGGTATTATCTTTTGTCATTTGTGTAGACTTTATGTGGATATGTGATTTTCTTTCAGTCAAAAAAAGCATAATTTTATGTCATTATATACAGTCTGTACATTTCAAAGTAAAAGAAATAAAATGAATCACTATGCATTAATATAGCTTTTTTTCAATTTTAATTCACTTACAAGGAAGTTGGAGAATTGCCACATCCTCCAAAACCATACATGCTAGAAGTATACTCATGGCTATTTTGGACAGAAAAAAATACTGAGTAGCAATACTCAATAAAGTCAATAGATTTTTAGTCCTTGACTTAAAGCTTCAACATGTTTCATAACAAAATAGAAAAAAGAGTCCATAAAGCCTTGTAAATGAACATAAAATAAAAAGCAAACTTTATTGTGCATAAGAACTGAATAGCCTACTCCGGGATACCAGTGAAATGACACACTCTTAACCAAACTTTATTACTCCCCCCCTTTATTTCCCAAAATAAAGACACGACAAACAGAGCTGGGAGGAAGACCCTCAGGTCGCATTTATTTAAACGGCTAGTCTGCATGATCACACTAGCAGGTTACTTAGTAACCAACAGCATATGCAAATATGCCGGCGTGCATGAGTCCCTATACATAACTCCTACTTTGGGAGGTAGAGGCCCAATTTCAATTCGGGATATGACGGAGTCCCCCGGATGGCTCCGCCCCATCAGATGTTAGTCAAGGGGGTTAGGATGATTTTTCCGGTCTGCCTACCTGCGAGGAAAAGGCCCCCTAGGCTCAGATCTAGTGACGTCGCCTTTCCTCCAGCCTGACCAATCACTCCACCCCAAGGCTTCAAATTTAGGCCACTACCTCTCGCCGCTAGAGCAAACTATAACTCCTGCCCTTAAAGGGCCCAGCTCTTGACAGCCGAAAGAGCCGAATAAGAGGCTGGTGGAGGCCCAAACATTACAAACACGGGCTTACTCAAGGCTAGATTAACTAAACCTACCCACGCCGTGTTAACTAGAGCCGAAAAACACAGCCGCTACTCATGCCGCCCACTATATCTCTTTTTAGGGAAGGGAGGGTGGGCAACTCCAACTTCTTGAAGAAAACCAGAGGAAAGAGGCAGAACTCTCCAGAACATCAGTTCTTAAACCCCAAGGTGAATCACTCCCCTTAAACTGCAACATTGTTGCATCTCCATCTTTCCTTCACATTCCTATCCCTGCCAGGCTACAGCCCTTAATACGTTTCATTCCCACTAGGGGTCACTACATTCTCATAAGGACTGAATAGCCTACTCCGGGATACCAGTGAAATTACACACTCTTAACCAAACTTTATTGCTCTCCCCCCTTTATTTCCCAAAAAGACACGACAAACAGAGCTGGGAAGAAGACCCTCAGGTTGCATTTATTTAAACGGCTAGTGTGCATGATCACACTAGCAGGTTACTTAGTAACCAACAGCATATGCAAATATGCCGGCGTGTATAAGTCCCTATCCATAACTCCTACTTTGGGAGGTAGAGGCCCAACTTCGATTTGGGATATGACTGAGTCCCCCGGATGACTCTGCCCCATCAGATGTTAGTCAAGGGGGTTAGGATGATTTTTCTGGTCTGCCTACCTGCGAGGAAAAGGTACCCTAGGCTTGGACCTAGTGACATCACCTTTCCTCCAGCCTGAACAATCACTCCACCCCAAGGCTTCAAATTTAGGCCACTACTTCTCGCCACCCTATCAACAAGATACTCTTGCTGCCACCACTCACGCAACTTAAAGTTGGGTGGCCAACGCCTCTCTCAAATTACCCAAGACTAGGTCTAGACCCACCTCAGATAAATGCACACCATCGGGGCGGTACAAAGCCTTCTGGTTATCCAACAAATTAGAATGCCGAACCCCAAACCCCTGCAACTCGCAAACAGTCTTCCCCACCTCTCTATTGACTTTTTTCCTAATTCTGTAACCAGCGCCCGCCGAACCTAAATGCATGCCGTCTGGCCACCATATTGGACCATCCCACACGGACCCCGGCACCAAGTACGCAGTCACGCTATGTAGGCCTGAATGATCCTGATGCGATCCAACACAGGGGTCTCATCATCATTCCCCTCCAGGTGCAGCACAACTATCTGGGGTCTACCCCTGCCGATGCACATCCTGCAGAAGCGTTGTGAGCTTGCGCCAAAATTCAACATTCCAAGCAATGATTGCAGCTCTTTCTTCTGCAACCATTCTCCTGCAGCAGCCACCCTAACCGCTTCCAGGAGTTTAAGGACCTTATCGCTCTCCAGACGGCACAACGCGGCCTCTGTGTCGATTTCTATGCTGAGGTACATCAGGCGCATACAAGGCCCCTGAGTCTTGTCCTCGGCAAACGGTACCCCGAACTTAGCCATCATAAAACGCATGGCCTCCATTAGTCTGGCGCAACTTCCTGAGACCGGTGAGCCCACCAGGAGGAAATCATCCAGATAATGTGCCACAGCATTATGCCCGCGACCACTGCCCAATGCAAAAATGAACTGAACATCTCAAATAATGCGCACGACAGAGAACACCCCATGGGCAAGCATCTATCTACATAATGCTCCCCCTGCAATTTGCACCCCATTAACCTAAAGAAAGCCAGGTGCAATGGCAGCAACCGAAAAGTCGACTCAATGTCGACCTTCGTCAACTCAGCACCCCTCCCAGCCCGCAGCACCACCTCCAGTGCTTGGTCAAAGGACTGGAATTGCACAGAAGCCAACTCGGGGTCAATGGCATTGTTGGTCGATGCACCTGCTGGATTGGACTGGTGCTGAATCAGCCGAAACTTGCCTGGCTCTTTCCTGGGGACTACTCCCAGTGGGGATACAACCAAATCTACTATTGGTAACTCTGCAAAGGGGCCCAACATTCTCCCTAGATGCACCTATTTCATAAGCTTCTCCCGCACCACCTCAGGGTACTCCTTGACCGACTTCAAATTGCGGTGAGTCGCCGACCCCCTCACATAACCCGTGGTGGGGATTTGGAAACCCTTCCGCAACCCCACCAGCAGCACGCCTGCTGCCTGATGGTCTGGGTACAAATGTAGCCAAAGCTCAAGAACATCCACCCTCAGCGGGGTGGGTGCCCTTAGCCCCAGCTCCTCCCTTAGGCTGACCTCTGTCAGTCCCAAAGTCCTTCTTTTTGCACTTGCAGCCCGGGTGACCCCCGCCGCAAAACTTGCAGACGTGACGAAAGGAGCACGCTGTGCCTCTATCACACTGCCGGTCCTGGAACTTCCAGCACTCACGGCCCCAACGCCACACCCTGGTAAAGGACCTCTGAGCACCTGCAGGGGAGCCCGTGGGGGGGGGTAGAGACCGCTCAGCCCCCAGTATAGCCCACAGGTGTATATCTGTCGTACCGATATTCAAGAGGGGGTTCCCTACCATCTTCCTGTGATACTCATCGTCGTAATCATGCCATGCCCCATCTTTGTACCTCTGACAGATCCAGTCTATAGTATCCATATACTTGTTGACTGCCTGCATCTGATCAGGGTGCTTTTCCAAGTAGCAAGCGCCCAGGACTCTGAAACAGCGATGCCATTCCAAATACGTATCCGGGCGCTTAAACTTCTTTGGGCCTGTGACATCCTTACTCTGCTCTTTCTGCCTCTGTGCCTCAACAGACAGTTCAAATATGTTGATGTACTTGCCTACCTGTATTCTTTGCACAATCTTTGATTTCAAATGCCGTAGAGACAGTGCACCTGGCACGGGGAAGTATCCCCAAGCAACGCCGCCTTGCGCCCTACGCTCTCTTGAGGGGGCCCTGCCTGCTCCACTAGAGCCCTAAGGGGTTCTGCCTGCTCCGCCTGCCTAGCCCCCCCTTTCTGCCCTAACGCCTGCACCCCCCTGATTGGACACTAATTTCTTCAACAGCCTGAACATCCTGCGCTTATCCTTGCCCTCAAGCTCCAATGACTGATCACTGTCTGACCCTGAGTCGGACGATGAATCTGAACCCCCCCCCCAGTGTAAGTGTGGTTAGCTCAGCTGCTCCACCCGACGGGGCCAATCCACCAGTTGACGTAGAGGGTACTACCTCAGACATCCCGGCTGCTTCCTTAATTGCGTGGGCCAGCGAAAAGGACCTGTCTGTCCTGGAATCCTCCACACAGCAGCCTGCTGCAACTGGAGCCTGTAAGACAGCAGAAACATCGGGAGTACCAGGGCCTCTGAGTGCTGCCCCACCAGAACTCACACCCCCAGCCACATGCATACCCCGCCTGCCATTTGCCCTCCAAACATGCCCCAAGCATTCAATAAAGGTTGCAGTAGCTGCATCAAAGCGGGTGGGATGATCTGCTGCCCCCCTGCTTACGCGGAGTGCCCTTGCTGCCCCCCTAGATGTACAGGGTGCCACCATGCTGCCGCATTCATGCCTCCACCGGACCCAGCTGCCACATACTGATACACCATAGGGCCTTGTACACCTTGCACTCTCCTGTCCGGTAAAACCACCTCAGGCCTGCCACCCCCAGATGCTGCACCAACAACATTGCCACCATGCACCAACTGAACCTGTTGCTGCACCACTGGCCTAGCTCTACCGCCCACCACCAGACCAGTCACGCTGCCACCGGAACCCCCTGCAGGGCAGGCCCTCGACCCCGGTACTCCCGACTCACCTGCTTGGGCACCGCATGAGGACCCACTCCTGCGAGCTCCTTGCTTCCCTCCCCTGCGACAGCGCTCACTACCGCGGCCTCTCAGGGGTGTTTCCTGTTCCCGACGACGCACCGGAAGTGCAACACCAGAAGGGACGGGGCGTGTGATGTCACCCGGAGGCCTGTACCCGGAGCCACCTCGTAAGGGCTGCTACTGGCCACAGGCCTACCCGGGCAAAGCACTGCAGCAAGGCCCAAAAGCCCAACCTCATTGACTCCATGCTCCCGCAACGGGATCAGGTAAGAACCGGCACTAGGCCGACTCTGCCCTGCACCGGCTCCCCCACTAGCCACCACCACCGCCAGCCATCCTGAAACTGCCACCAACCTGAAACTAGGCCAGATGGGCCCAGAATCAGGCCCGGGCTGCAAACTGGGTCCTAAATACTCCCGGCCACCTTGCGAGCTGGCATAAGGCCCCATCCCAGGCCTGTTAGGCCAGAAACCAAGCCCCACGCCTGCCCCAACGCTAGGCCCAGAAACAGGCCCCAGGCCTGGCGAGCCACCTCCTGGCATCACTGCCACCACCAAGGCCTGCAGGAGAGACATCACTTCTGCAGCTGCCTCAGCAGGCAGGGCCTGCACACCCAGTACCGGAGCATTGCTCGGCATGGGATCTACTACTACTGGATAGGCCTCAGACCCTCCTCAAACTCTCCTTTCTCCTGCGCCTCCATTACCTCGCCTGCATCAGTGTCCCCCAGGCTCGACTCCGCCACCTCATACAAGGAGGGTGAGCCAGGGGGAACAGGAGAGGGGGCCCTAGAGCCCTGACCACATGGGATAATGACCTCCTGCGTAGAAAGGGCCCTCTCCTCACTAACCACTCTCTTCTCCTTTGCAGGAGCCCTGCTACCACCTGGGGACCCATCCCTGAACCTTTGAGGAGGAACAGACACTTGTCTGGCACGATCCATGATTAACAGCAATCTCAGAGAACTCCAACTTCTTGAAGAAAACTGGAGGAAAGAGGCAGAACTCTCCAGAACATCAGTTCTTAAACCCCAAGGTGAGTCACTCCCCTTAAACTGCAACATTGTTGCATCTCCCTGCCAGGCTACAGCCCTTAATACGTTTCATTCCCACACAGGGGATGATAAAAATTCCATTAGGCCAAGAGGGCGGAGCTAGCCAGCCAAGGAAATGGCCGCGGCTTGAAACGGCTCCTGTGCCCTATCTGGCTGAGAAGTGTTAAATTGCCATAACTGGGAGAACAATTTAGCCCTGAGGTGTCATATAGCCCCAATAACGAACGGGCTGTCAGATGTGAGGCGGGGGTGCGCTCGGTGACCTATTTACAATGGCTGATAGGGTGCGTGGCTGGACAGGCCTACACACACCGGAACTCTATACAAGCCCTAGCCACGACTTGTACCTACAACGGCAGCTGAGGAGGAGGTAAAGTACGAGTATGGGACACTGCCTAAAATAAAAGCTGTCGGCTAGCGACCACAACACAGAACTGAACACTACGATCGCAAATGTTTAGAGACACTTAACTGAATGAAACACTGCGTGGCAGAGGCCCATTAGTGAGAGAGACTGCATCTTAGCTGAAAACAGATTTATGAGCCATCGGTGCTTAAGAAGAGTGACTAAAAGACCTATATAATCAGCCCTAAGACTTGCAATATCTAAGCAATGCCTATGTAATGATAAAGTGACAGAGAGGTATAATGTGAAGCAACTCTTAAGGGAAAATGCTTTGCTTAAGCTTAGTATGACCAACTTCAAAGGGCTTTATTTATCCTTCCTATATGCTTATCACTGAAAGGAATATACATTTGTGAATCCACATATCTGCTTTTAATATGCATGTGACACTGTATACAGCACAGAGAGTAAAGCTTTCAGTTTGATTTATATTCTACTGGAGAAGAGGCCCGTGCCACAGCCTGATACCTGAAAGGGACTTTATACATAATCACTATTTTTTATGCTGCGCAACGTAGAAGTACTCAGATACCTTGCTTAAAACACAAGAAATATACATATGGCAGTGACATACAGTATATCGCTGCTCCCAAGCCATAATAAGTAAAACAGCTCTGTGAATACCTGGCCTGGGAACTTTTGCTTGGGGTGAGTCTTATTGTACAACCCTTTATTGTGCTGGGTCCCTATCAGATTTTAACCTGCGCAAAGAGTACCCATAAAATACAGACTCTGACATTGAACGAGGCAAGCATGTCTCCTAAAAAAATTAATAAAAGAGGTGCTGTACCAAAGCAAAGAAGTCAGGCTACCCCCTCAGTTAACAATTTTTTCAAATCGGTAGAGGTCAAGTCCACAAGTTTAAATCCCAGTGAGGATCACGACTCTGCTGCAGCTTTTTCATCTTCAGATTCGGACTCTGAAACTATGACAGACACCATCACAGTGCCTAAAGATCTATTTTAATCACTCCCCTCAAAAAAAGATTTCTCAGCTCTAGTTCTGCAAGTTAAGCAATGTATCAAAGAGGAAATTAACGACCTAAAGAAAGAAATGTCTGATATAGGGCATAGAGTGGAGGCAGTTGAAACTACTCAGGATACCCATGCTGCAGCAATATCTGATCTACATACCACCATCCACAAACAGAATGAAGTCATACTAGGTCTGGAAGAAAAAATTGATGATGCCGAAAATAGAAGTAGAAGGCATAACATCAGAATCAGAGGTGTCCCCGAATCTATCCCACCATCGGACCTAGAGCAATACTTACAAGATCTCTTTAACTCTTTGAAACAAACAGAGTCACCCATAAAGATCGAGATAGACAGAGCCCACAGGGCACTGCGCCCTAAACCGTTGGACACACAACCACCTAGGGACATAATTGTACGGATAACAAACTATCAGGTCAAAGAAGAACTTATGAGGCTGGCTTGTGAAAAACAACCTGTCAAATACGAAAATGCTGATATTCAATTTTACACAGACTTGTCGCAGAGGACCCTCCTCAAAAGAAAAGAACTCAAACCTTTTACTATGCTTCTTAGGAAACTGAACATCCCATACAGATGGGGGTTCCCCTTTCAGCTAATCATCCCCTGGCAAGGAAAGAGATTCATATGCACTGCGCCAGGAGACATCAAGCAGATATGCAAGGCCCTAGATGTTGCACCCCCTGTGATAGAGGAGGTTGAAGATACACAGAACCAACACAAACCGGGACTCAGTAGTAACCCGCTACCTCAGCAGGTACAACAGAGAAGGACACGCAGATTGAACACAGGCAACCAAAATAACCTGCAGGAGAAGGAAGGCTCCTGAGCCAGATAAGCTGTATCCTTTTATCTATGTCTAGTATTACAGTAATGTTTGCAAGTTGCTATACATGTTCTTCTTTCCCAGGAAATAAATGTGAAAGACTTTCTTGTGATAGCGGACAATTTGTGTTGCCTAAGCAGTCACGGTAATGCTAAAAATAGGAAGTTGGAAGATTAGAGACTTTTGCTCTCTAGTTACGTATCACGCTAATAGATATGTTTCACAAGTTCATTGTTATTATTTTTTTTCCTTCCAGAGGCCGACAGTCTGATTCAATTCAGTTTAGTATTTAATCTAGAGTTGTTTATTTTTTTTTCTTCTCCCTGTTAAAATGGGAAAGCTGTATTACTGTTACTCACGGCCAGTTGGGAGACATGTTCTCCTATAAACAAATAGACTGGCGAACCAGTCTTGAAAGCGAGGTGTCTGTATGAATTTAGCAAAATAAATGTATTGCTAAAGGTACTAACGTAGCTGGAATAGTTCATAACTCACAAGAGTTCATAAAAGCCATAATGCAGGGGTCCGCTCTGCGTATTTATACCCGTAGCCGGCAATTTTTTATGTTCCAGGGACGCTACTACCTCCAGAGACGTGGCACCGCTATGGGGGCAAAGTTTGCCCCCTCATATGCCAACCTTTTTATGGGTTGGTGGGAGCGGTGCCATGTCTATGGAGGTAGTACCCCTGGATTTAATCACATTGTTTTGTACGTCCGCTTCATTGATGATTTGCTTATTGTCTGGTCTTCGGACCAACAATCAGCAAAAGAATTTGTTGAGCTACTAAACATCAATGAGGTGGGAATACAGTTCACATGTGAGTGGCAGAAAGAAACTGTTAATTTCCTGGATGTTACCCTTATAGGAGATACCCAGGAAGGCAGGGTCAATTCAGCCCTCTATCGGAAACCTATCTCAGGCAACAATCTCCTTCATGCCCGCAGTTGCCATCCACGGCACGTTTTTAAAGGAATTGCTAAAAGTCAGTTCCTGCGGGCAAAAAGGAATTGTACTAAAGAAGATACTTTCCAGAGAGAGAGAGCAGAGATCTGAAATCAAGAATGCTCAAGAGGGGTTATCCTAGTAAAGTAATTGATAAGGCCTTCTTTGAAATTAAAGATGGAATAGAAACACATGAGTCACAAAAACAAAAACAAAAACAACACCAGAGTGATACAAAAAAACAATTGAGATTCATTACGTCATATTCCAATCAATATGATGAAGTATGTCGTATTATCAAAAACAAACTTAACCATTCTTATGGGAGACAAACAATTGAAAGATGAAATAAAACAAGGGTGCATGTTTGTACCAAAACGAAATGTGACAATAGGGAATATTTTGGCTCCCAGTATGTTACAGACAGCAGGTACCTCTGGCTCATCTTGGTTAAAACATAATGGCACCTTTAAATGTGGAAGAAAAGTATGTACCTCTTGTGATCACATCAATATTTCTCCCACATTTAGGTCCCATGTAACAGGTGCGGAGTTCCAAACTAGGGGATGCATAAATTGTAGGAGCAAATTTGTCATTTACATCATAGAATGCACCCAATGTAGGAGACAATACACAGGTAGGACTACTAGGGAGGTAGGCAAGCGTGTAAAAGAACACCTGTCTTATATCTCTAGTAAAAAAACATGTTCGGCTCTTTCCACTCATTTTATTGAGTTTCATAATCAGGATGTCACAACTTTTAAATGGCAGGCCATTGAACAAATTGGCACACCACCAAGGGGTGGAGATAAGTTGTCCATCCTAAGTAAACAAGAAATCTATTGGATTTTTAAAACAAAGAGTCTTTTGCCTAATGGTTATAACTCAGAGTAAGATGTTATCAACTACTGGCAAAAATAAACCATTATAATTGGATATCGTCCATTATTTCTACTACACTGTAATTAAGTTGTTCTACTAATTGTAGTAAAGGATACTAGAAAATGGCGAGTTATAGGACACCTAAATCAAACTACATATACTCATTTTTATTTTCCCCAATGGTTCTGATATTCATCCAACTGTCGCTCTTTTGCATAGGATAATATACATCTTTTATCCACAAATTTGTTCAGTTATTTATGACTGACAGATCCCTTTTTTTGATTTATTAATATTATTTGATAGTGATCTGTTTGTGGATAATATATGCCCTATGACCCCAATTTAAATTGGGTTGAATATCAATGAGGCATATAGTATGGATCTTATGTGTAGGATAGATAGTAACACTGCACGCATGCATGTACAGGTGTATGTATATGTGTATGTATGTGTAGGTGTGTATGTTTGTATGTATGTATGTATATGTACATGTGTACGTATGCATGTATGCATGCATATATATACACTTAAGATGTAGTCATTCCATATAACGTGTCCAGTCTTTTATAATGTGTTTTTTGCTTTGTTTAATTTCTAAAGTCATTGGCATCCCAAAAATATATAGTGTGTATATATGTTTATAATATTTGAGATCTAAGTTTTAATTTTAATTTTAATTATTATTTGTATTATTTATCTTCATCTATCTGTTTATTCACCAAGTGTTAACTATCTACACTGAATGTTATTATGGTATGTATAGGGTTAAATTTTGAAGTCTTGTTGTTTTTAACCAATCAACATATAGTGTTAGACTTAAAAGGGCGCACCCCCCAACAGGTGTCATTCTATGATTACGGTCAATACGACCGAAACCGGTCAGAAGTTTTTTTGTCTTCACTAACCCTGTGTTGTTGTATGTAGTCATCATACAATTTTAAGGAATAAAGCTACAACTGATTTTCAAACTCTTGTTCTGGATATACTTCTTTTTTCATGTTCTCCTATAGTTTAGATGATGTATTTCACCCTTTCGGCATGGAAAGGGGCCAAATGTTCTGTTATTTACTTTTTTATAATTTTTTCTTTTTCTTTTAAGGTTATTACAATGATGTATGTGCATAAACAGGTGTACTCGGAGTGTTTCAGAGGGAAATATGTGGGGGCATTATCTAAACGCAAGGTCATATGGTACAAAAGTAGGTAGAATGAATAGACACCTCACAGGCTTTTACAATTATATCTCAAAATACAAAAGGGCTAAATTGCCCGAATAAGCGCAGAATGGCACTATTAGATCTTCATAAGAAAGGGGGTCAGATCCTCATGCTGCAGGAGACACACTTTAAAACTAAACACATACCCAAGTTCTTTTCATCTAACTACCCACAACACTTCCACAGCTCCCACCCAGCCAAGAAAATTAATGGAGTCAGCATATTAATTCATAAGTCACTTGCTTTTAGCAAAATTCATGTAGAACAGGACAAAGAGGGCAGGTATTTATGTGTAACAGGTCTCCTTTTTGGTAAGCCCATCACATTGGTGAACTTATATGTACCCAATAGATGTCAGAGCAAATTTATCAATGCAATTACTAATTCTATTTTAGCTCAGACTAAGGGATCCTTGATCATAGCAGGCGACCTCAATGTCCCTTTAGACCCCCAGATCGACTGCTCCAATCCCAACACCAGACAAAAAATTCCAAACATGCAAAGCATCTGGAAAAATTTTAAATTGCTTGGGGTCCATGACTCCTGGAGATACTCTAATCCCCCAAAAAAAAGACTTCACATTCTTCTCGATTCCCAATAGTTGCTATTCTAGACTGGATTACATTTTTGTAGATCACTTAACTCTATCATACCTGAAAACAGCTGAGATCAGACATACCACCTGGTCAGATCATTCGCTGGCATTATGTGAGATAGCTTGGCCCTCAGCTCCGCTTAGACCGTACCATTGGAGACTAGATGAGTCACTCCTTAAGGGGAAACAGCAGGTAAAGAGACTAGCTAAACATATTAAATCCTATTTCACAATTAACAACACACCAGATATACACTTCACAACAATATGGGAGGCCCACAAAAGTACAATTAGGGATGAACTCATTAAATTTAAAGCATACATAACAAAAAAGAGGAGAGAAGAATTTACCACTATAGCTAAAGAAATTGCTGATTTAGACTACTTGCATAAGCAATCCCCTGACAATACCCTTGTTTTGGATAGCCTTACCTCAAAGTGTGAACAATTAAATAATTTACTTCAGATGGATGCTCAAAGACAACTATTGTCCTTTCAACAGACATTCTACAGGGAGGGCAACAAGGCAGGGAAATGGCTAGCAAGAGCTTTAAAGCATAGACAACAAAAAACTTACATACACTCAATTAAAAATGAGTCAGGGAAACGTATAGAAGACACTCATAAAATTGCTGAAGTATTTAAGTCTTTTTATCATAAACTTTATAACCTACTCCCAGATAGGGAGGATGCAGCTCATAGTCACACATGCTATCAATACCTTTCTAGTATACAATTGCCACAACTAAGTAATGGGCAAAGAGAGACCCTGAAGCAACCCTTTACCATTAAAGAAGTATTAGATGCTATACGTACCCTAAAAACTAATAAAGCACCGGGCCCGGACAGTTTCTCTGGCCTATATTATAAAACCTTTTCAAAATATCTTGCCCCACACTTAACCTCTTTATTTAACCACATAGCAGAAGGTTACAGATTCCCCGATACCATGTTACAAGCGCATATCTCAGTATTAGAAAAACCGGGCAGGGTGCCTGATGTCCCTGCCAACTTTAGACCAATCTCTCTACTTAACACAGACTTGAAACTGTACGCAAAAATTTTGGCTTCCCGCATAAATCAATTTCTCCCGGAACTCATTCATCAAGACCAGGCAGGATTCGTACCCAATAGAGAGGCGAAAGACAACACCGTGAAAGTACTTAATCTCATAGACCTTGTTTCCAAAACTAACATACCAGCCCTTTTCCTCTCCACTGACGCCGAAAAGGCATTTGACAGACTTGACTGGACTTACTTACAAGCGACTCTTAGTAGATTTAACTTCCCCAACCAGTTCATCCAAAAAATTATGGCCTTATATTCTAATCCAACAGCACAGGTAAGGGTAAATGGGACGCTCTCTGAGTCCTTTGAAATCAGAAACGGGTCGAGACAGGGATGCCCTTTATCCCCATTGTTATTTATTCTATCACTTGAACCACTTGCAATTAGAATTAGAGAGAATCCGCACATTAAAGGAATCATAGCAGGAACTAGAAAGCATAAAATTGAAATTTACGCAGACGATCTCTTACTGACGCTGACAGACCCACTTAGATCTATCACACATGCAATGACTGAGCTCTCCTCTTTTGGCAGGGTATCTAATTTTTTAGTTAATATGACAAAGTCGGAATTTTTACCGATTAAGATCCCCCAACAGACGCTAGAGGACATCAGAGCACTCTGCCCCTTAAAAGTACAAATCAACCGCCTTAAATATTTGGGAGTCTATTTGACTCCAGACAGTCAATTAACACGCAAGCACAATTATGGGGAACTAATTAATGAGTTTCAATCCCTGACCTCTTCCTGGCTCCTAAAAAATATTACGTGGCTGGGTAGGATCCAGGCGGCTAAGATGGTACTACTACCTAAAGCATTGTATATCCTACAGACCGTACCGGTCCAGCACATTTCTAGGGAAGTAGATATTTTGCAAAAAATATTGAATGATTATATATGGAGACGTAGACCACCACATATTAATAAAAGCACAATTCATAAAGTTCCTGAGCTAGGTGGGCTAGGGGTCCCGCACCTTAACTCATATAAACTTGCGATCTCTCTTCAGCATATCCTGGAGTGGTGCGGTTATGACGGAGACCAGTTTAAGGGGTGGGTACAAATAGAAACAAGTATGGCAGGCACAAATCATTTAGGAATCAAATGCTGGAATACCCAGGCACTAGGAAACTCTACTGTCTCCCAATCCTCCATATCTAACGAGACCTGCAGAGACTGGCTACATGTCCTTAAGGCATTTCCAAAAATTTCCTCAAAACATTCCCCACTTACAAACTTGTTACTTAATCCAGAATTTCCTCCAGGGCTCACACAAGAGAAGAGTATGCATGCTCCCCAAATTTCCCCGATACAGATTCACACTTTATTAGAAAACAACAAGGTAAAATCCAAACAACAAATCGACTCACTATCAATCCCCTTCTTCGCTTCCTGGTTTAATTACCATCAGGCGAGACATTTCATACTCACACATAAAAATAAAGCAGATTTTATGCGACCCTTGACAAAATTCGAGCAAGCAAGCTTGAGTGACTTAAAGGTTCTCAGATCAGTTTCTACACTATACAGGCTGGTTTTGGAAAATAGGTTCCCGAACCTGCCTTCATATACTGCAGAGTGGGATAAAGAGCTTGAAACGATTACACCTACTAAAGATTGGCAGTCAAGATTTGAGAATTTATCGCATTCAGCTCATTCTGCAGGAGCGAAGGAAACAAACATAAAAGTTTGTATGCACTGGTATTTGACACCAGCCAAAATTAAGTGCATTTTTAGAGGGAGTTTGGGTGCCTGCTGGAGGGGCTGCGGCCAACCTGGACACATGACACACATATGGTGGGACTGTGAACCTATTAGAAATTTTTGGTCAGCAATTTTTCAAGAATTTAATGCAGTCTTACACACACAACTTGACCCGAGTATAGAATTAGCTCTTCTCCAAAATGACCCTCCCATAACATGCAAAATTCACAAGCAGCTGTTCTATATTATGTTAAACATGGCAAAGCAAATGATACCCAGATGTTGGAAAACTATCAAAATCCCTACCGTCAGTGACTGGAAGAAATTGGTCAACTCAGATATGATATTAGAAAGATTTCATTATCTTCAAACAGGAGGTTTAGACTTTTTTGAAGACATGCTACTTCTGTGGGAGTCATATAAATATAAACCCAATTAGGATTGACTTGAATGGTTTCAGCTAAGTATGCTATACAATAGCTTCAAATAGCATGTACATATTGCTTCCCTACACAAGCTAACCTAGATATACTGTAGCAATATCTCTGACACCCTAGTACATATGATTCACTTCTTTAACATTGTAATCTATTATGTTGTTGTCTTTGTTTTTTTTTGTTTTTTGTTTTTCTTCTGTTTTAAATGAAGTTTTGTAATGATGTGTAGTAGTTTTGTTAAACAGAGGTACTGTCATATGCACTTTTAATGTTGTAATACCCATCTGTAGCAGTCCTGTACTCAAGAGCATAAGCAAACAAAGATAAGTGATCTAGTGGGAGCTATATCTCCACGGTTTGCCAAAGACATTAGCCCAGATGAATAGACTAAAACTCACATGGACTGGCTACTTGAATTCTGATGCATGGGAGGTTTTCTTTCTACCTCTCTGACCTAAGAACTATGCAATTATAACTTGAAAACCTTTATTGTTGGAAAAATGCTTTTGTTGTATTTAATGCATATAACTCAATAAAAATAAATATATAAAAAAAAAAAAATAATTCCATTAGGCCAAACAGAAAAGTCTGACCGGTTTCGTAATTATAAACATAAATTCTCTACATCTGAATCACTATGCATTAATATAGCTTTTTTTATTTTATTTCACTTATAAGGAAGTTGGAGAATTACCACATCCTCCAAAACCATACATGCTAGAAGTATACTTTTCGCTATTTCGGACAGAAAAAATATTGAGTAGCAATACTCAATAAAGTCAATAGATTTTTAGTCCATGACTAAAAGCTTCAACAAGTTTCATAACATACTCACCTTCCAGGGCTCCCAATCAGCCCACATATTGCAGATTTGTGAAGGTATAAGAGCTCTGTCCCACAGTCCCTCTTGCAGATTTTCATCTCCTAGAAAAGATCCAATTTCCTAAGGGAAACCAGGGGCCAACCAAGCCTGCCCATCTGCTGTGACTCCACCTATAGTTGGTCCAACCCAACCCACTGATTGCGTATTTCTCTACCCCAAATAACTATGACTCCACCCACAAGTCTATCTGACCCAGCCTTGCAATCCTAGAAGGCACCAGGAAAATGAATTCTCATTCCAACAAATGTTTCCCATTAAGCATGATAGTTTGAAGAGACAATTACATATTAATGCGCAATCTGTAGTAAATCTTACAAAATGTTGTACTTGCATGTTATGTGTTTGTCCATTAAAGGGATATAAAAGTCAAAATACAATTTTCATGGTTCGGAACGAGCATGCAGTTTTAAGAGGCTTCCCAATGTACCTCTTTTGTTACATTTACTTTGTTTTTTTGTTTCCTTTGGTGAAAGGTGCAACCTATTTTTGCACAGGGGCAGTAATTCACTACTGGAGGTTTGCTCGGAATTGGTGGTTACACACATATACTTCTTGCAATTGGCTAACCAGATGTGTTCAGCTAGGTCCCAGTAGTGCATTGCTGCATTGGAGATGACTTTAATTACGTGTTTAACCCTTTTGCTAAATATTTAAATTAAAAATGAATGAATCATCCTAATCTGGAATAAGCAAATTACATTACTCTCCTCTATTGGAATCACTTTAAAAGCATTCCTTATCACTCAGTAAATGATTTATTAAGACAGTAAATATAGGGAAAAAACGGATTGCGCAGAGTACATCCATTAAACACATTAGTGCATTCAACATTTGATAAACAAGATCAATAAGTCATGCTGATTTTTCAGTGAAAAAAAGAGCCATTAATGTCATATTGACATTTTAAAATGCATACATTTTTTGTGTCCTTAAAGGGGCATGGGAGTCAAAATTCTTGATTTATTCAGAGGGTACAATTTTAAATAAATCTATTATTAGATGTAGCTCTTTTCTTTGCTCTGAATCTTTTCCCTTTTTTCCCTTAATATCTGTCCTGTTAGGGAGGCCTGAGGACAGGTTTAAAACCCCCTGCTCTGTGCTGAACTAAGTTAGTGCTGTATAGCTAGAAGCAATGTTTAATACATAAAGACATATATCTCAGGATAGGAAGCATACAAAGTGCACTATTAGCAGTAAGTGAAGGCAAAGTTGTAGGTTTTCCCTGCTGTGGCATTCCTATACAGGCTGCCTAATAATGCTCAGGGCATGTGCACACTTCCAGGGCCGGTGCTAGGATTTTTGGCTACACAGGCAAAGACACATTTTGCCGCCCCCCCCCCAAAAAAAAATATATATATATATGATATACCCTGCTACTTAACATAATGTTCTAGTAATGTGTGTTTAACTTAGCAGATAACAAAATTTACCTACACACACATATCCATACACTTTCACATATGCATACATACTTACACATACATATTTACACACACTCATATTTACACATACACATATTTACACAGACATACACACATTTACACATACACACACAAACACACATATTTACATATACATACACATATTTACACATACACACACAAACACACATATTTACACATACACACACATATTTACACATACATACACACACACACACACATATTTACACATACATACACACACACATATTTACACATACACACACATATTTACACATACACACACAAACACATATATTTACACACACATATTTACACATACACGCACATATTTACACACACATATTTACACATACACACACATATTTACACATACATATTTACACATATTTACACATACACACATATTTACACATACATACACACACATATTTTAATGTTTAATGTCTGCCATCACCCATAGTTTTGTAATATTATTAATTTACAACATGCCACAACTGCCTAAAGCAAGTAGCATACTTCTGGTTCAGGCAAATAGGAGTTGTTGCAGATATCCAGTGCAGCATAAGTGTCTGTGTCTTGCAAGTTGTCACTCAATTAAAAGTCCCTCTTCACATCTTATATCCCCAAGTAAGTTGAGCAGCCTGAACTAGCAAAAACTTCAGTGAAAACTGAACAGACACAACACACAGCCTAGCAAAACTCACTGCCTACCCATCCCCCTCTCCTGCCTGCCTCCCCTCTGCTTTACTTCTTACCATGAGGGGCTTGTGTTCCCAGTTGTTACATGATCGTAATCTCCCTCTGCATAAACAGCTCCCTTGGTTTAACAGTGCACAGTATCTCTCTGCACGGGGCTCGGGCTGCATTAAGCAGATACTCCCACAAATGGCACTAAGGTTAAAATGCAGCCATAAATCAGAAAAAACGAAGCCTCTTTAAATGAAAGTCTTTATTGAAGCAACAGTTGAGAACGTGCAGCATGTAAAATAGCTCAGACAGTGAAGTAAAAGTAAACTATTTTCCATGGTGCAGGTTCTGAGCTGTTTGCTTAAATAAAGATTTGCTTTTAAAGGACAGGCTTTGTTTTTTCTATAGTAACAGCTTTTTATCAATGTACAGGCTTTACCTGTGACTGTCTGCTGCCATCAGAACTAAGGTACACACACTGGCAATGGCAAATTCGTTCCACTTCAACTTCAAGCCAGGACAGCATAGCTCCTTCATAGCTGCTCCACCCCCCCCTCCTTTCCCTACAGAAGCCCGCGCGCACTGAACAGAGAACAGTTACAGCCTGTGCGCGCAGGAAACATTTTCAGACAATATATTGTAATGATAAAAATTAAAGCTACATATGGAAATGGAAGAGTCAGTATTAGCACGGTCTGCACCCCAATTTCCCAAGTACCCTAAAGGAAATTCAAGGTTGTCTGGGGGCGGATTGCAAGTAGTACTGACTGTGTTTAAAAAAAAAAAAAAAAGTTGCTGCTGCAGATTTACCACCGGCAGTTTGCGCCCTCATACTGAGGCGCCCTAAGGCAGTTGCCTTACTTGCCTATATGCAAGTGCCGGCCCTGCACACTTCTAAGCTTATCTCAGTATTTCATCACAGAAAGTTTCAGCCGAGGATAGAGTTGCCATTTTGCTGCTTTAAGGGGGGGGGGGCATGAAAAATACATATGTCAGGATTCTTATAATGGAACATTATTCAAACACTTCTTTAAACAGTGTCCTCCCTTAAAGCGGCAATATGTCAACCCTAGCCACAAGACATAGTGGTGCATATGATAATCAACTGAAACTGTCTCTCATGTTAAGTGGGAGGCTAGCTGCCACTGCACAGTCTGTCACTAGGGATTTGTTCTGCATAAAAATATGTATCCTTTTAGTTATTTAAAGGGACAGTGTACTGTAAAATTGCTTTTCTTTCAATGTGTTATAAATTACTTGCTATACCAGTTGCTAGGGTTGCCACCTGAGCCATGTTTTCCTGGACACTTATGAGTTACACATGCTGCAGGGTTTGCAGGGAGGAACATGTATTCTGTTTCTGGACAGCGCTATCTATATTCTTCCCTGCACACCCTGCAGCATGTGTAACCTATAAGTGTTCTGTATTTTAAGGGACGGGTGGCAACCTTGCAGAGTTTAAAATGTATGGAGAATTGTTGTTTAGGTATATATATGAAATAACTTTCTGCTAATTGAAACCACAACTCAATTAAATGGGCTGAGCTTGTAGATGGAAAAAGGACTAATTAGCTTATCTGTTTTATTATTTACAGTCTTCCTTTTCTTATTTCTCATTGTTTTCTCAAACACCAATATATACAGAGAACAATGGAAAAATTAGCATTTTACTGCCTCTCACAGTTAATCTAAACCTTCTAGTTTTTCTATAACAGCGATACAACAGGCAAAATGATCTATTTCAAATGACAAAATAAAGGTAACGGAGCAGTTTGTAAATAATTTAATAAATAATAAAGGAGAGAAAAAATTACAGTACATTGTCCCTTTAAATTTTAAGGGACATAAAAGTGTGAAAAGAAAATGCTCTAATGCAATTTATTATTGAACCATTGCATAGGTGTGTCTAACCCCTGCAATGCACTACTGGTTGCTAGCAGAACACATCTGGTGAACCAATGACGTGTGTAGCCACCAATCACGAACTAGCTCCCAGTAGCATATTGTGGCTCCTGAGCCTACCTAGGTATGTTTTGAAAAAAATTAAGAATAGAGTCTATTTGATAACTGAAGTATAAGTATAATGAAAAGTCTCTTCAAATTTAAGCCGTGAAATGTTCCCTTTAAGAATTTTCATTCAATTCACTTTCAAATACATTACAGGACATATATAAATGTAATATGCCTGTAATCACTGCTGAACGTTGTGTGTTTTATTATGGCTTCTGCTTTGTCTGACTTTTTTTGTGTTTCCGTATTATCTTACACTATTGTCCATTCAAATATATGTTTAACCATTTCATGACTTAATTGGTTTTATAACTGGAAGTTTCACAAATAAGTTGAACAGAGACTTAAAGAAACAAGTTGTATGTTAAGGTTTTTTTTATTAATCTTTTAAATGTATTTATGGCTTTGAGCAAAGACAAAATAAAATAAAATCCTCCCTGAACATACAGTCACCATATTAAGCAGTTTATCTTGTATTTTATTGTATTTTTTTCAGCAGCATTTAGATCCAACCTTTACAAAAAAACAGATTTCGCCCTGTACAGATGTGAAATTCCATGTATATGTACATACATACAGAGATTACAGGTCATTTTTTTCCACAGCTAAAGACCTATATTTTACAGCAATGTGAACCATTTAGTAACCTAGATCCTATATACATTTATGAGTGTGTGTGAGAATATGTATGATTGTGTGTGTGTGTGTGTATATATATATATATATATATATATATGTATTTATTTATGTAGGTATGGGCACGCAGTGCTTATGTGTGTAACAATATATAGACAGAAACATTGAAACCTTAAGAAAACATTGTTCTTGTTAATTTTCATGGTTTTACACATATATCGTATGAGTTCATAATTTCACACACTTTAATAAAAAAATGGTTGCAATGCACTTTCATTCATTTATTATGCCTGCTTTTCCTGTAATTTATAAACTTTGAAAACTGCAGTGTTTCCACTCCCAGTAGAGAGGCTACAAAGAATTATTTGGAATTCAGAGGCCTGACACTCGTTACATGCTGCAAACTGATTGGCTAATATGCTCAGGATCTTATTTGTTTTGTTTTCTGTCTATAATTGGCTACAGCAAAAAAAGTGAGATAAGCAACATTCAAGTGGCCTTTCAATGGATGTGTCTAAAGCCTGCAAAACAATGCATATTTTCTAACAAAATGACCATTTTAAATACCTTTAAAACATGTATTTTGCCGTCAATAATTGCAGATGCACCTATAGGAAAGTGTTTTTAATTTTCCTTCAAGATTAATTTTAAATTTGTTTGAGAATAGAACTTTGATATTTTAATTGCACTATATGCTATACCACTTCTGCGCCAGCCAGCTCATAAAATTGTATGTAGGAAAATGGTTTCATATCAGTTCAAAACTGTGAAACACCTTCAGTTTGCAAATTTTGAACTGTACTTTAGAACAATACTTTGAAATTCTTATTTAAATGCAAGGGATCAGGGGAATATAAATTGTAGCACACACATTAAATTATTATTGAGAACCTTTAACAAAATACAGTCATACAGTACCAACATTCCAAACATCCTGTGGCCAAACACAGTATTGCATATTTGTTATCTGAAGCTAGAAGCTCTGGAAATACATTTTGTAAAACATTTATTATTTGACAGTAATAACAGAACAGTATATTGGACTAATAAATAATACATTATATCCTGTGAATCTTGATACTGTGGTTATACGATTTTGGCAGGTGTACTTTTTGGTGTGCACAATGTTCTTGGCAAATTATTCTAGAACTAATGGTATTTAACATTTAACCATAATTGCAAATTTACCAGGAAGGAATTGATTATAATGATTTTGTTAAAAAATGTATCCATGCATTTTGTTTCTTTCTGAGATCTTTCATGTTATACATATTTTACATGATAACTAAAAATACTTAAAAAATAATACTGAACTTACAGTGTGCCAGTTATAATGAAATGTGATTGGGCCTATCATTATTGGAAATCTGAAAATATTTAAATATTGTGTTATAAACACCACATATTATTTGATAATATTCTATATAAATACTGCAAATTATTTGATGATATTCCATTTAGTACAATATATATATATATATATATATATATATATATATATATATGTAGGCTTCCAAATGGTCTGAGGAAGGGGTGAATGCCCCGAAACGTCACTGCCGAATAAACTAATTTGTTGTGTTTAAATCCAGTGAGTGCTCATCCTTGTACAGATTATATATATATATATATATATATATATATATATATATATATATATATATATATATACACATATCATAAATGACCATTTACATATGTGTAGGCATGTGAATATAGTATGTATGTTAAAAATGTCTTTTTTAAAAAGAGAGATTTAAAAAATTCTTAAAACTTGTATATTAAATAATAGTCACTTAACACACATTAATCATTTCTAAAGACTTGGAAATTGTATTCATAGAAGCAAAAATTTCTTTCTGAAAATATTTAGAGGGACATAAAAATTCAATCAGACTACTAAGCAGCAACTGCTATAATGTAGTGTTAAAATAAAATAGTTGGCTTAATCCTTTTTTAATGCTGCGTTGACACTACATGCACTTATGCAGTGCTTTTATTCACTGTGTCATTGTCACAGTATACAAAGCTTACAGAACACTTAGCCCCTGCACACATGGCACAGATAGCGTTAAAACACACAGTAAATACCTCTTGGATTTGTGTAAAGATTGTGCTTTCATTACATCTCCTGTAGAGACCAAAAAGTATCTACAGGAGAAAAAAGCAAATTCTGTAACCTCGCTTTTCTTTAAAATGCTGCAAATTGCCTAAACTACAGGATTTGTAGCATTTTAAAGAAAACCTAAGTTACAGAATTAGCTTTTTGGCCTCTCATGAGACAAACACAATTTTTTTTTACACAAAAGCATTTGGTATTTAATGTTTGAAACAGGGCAAAACCAGCTTTTCACCATGTCCCACTAATAATTGTTGGTATTCATTTCAATATTTTACATTAGCACATGCCTAGCTACTATAAAGTCAAAATCAGTTGCTGAATTTTAATACATTATTTTTATTTGAATCCATAAAACTGGAGAAATATTCTTCAAATCAAATTAAATACTCATTATACCTTTATAGGTACTGAAGCAATGTAAATCAGGGATTGTTGTTTATATTTCTACAATATTTGTACTTTTTTACTGAGACCAAAATCTCAGGCATCCTAGGGGATATTTTTTATTTTCCCATTATAAAAGCACAACTTGTTCTGAAACTGAAAAAAAAAAAACACTAGGCATTTAACTTGCACAGTATATATCATGTTCTCTGGTTTGTTTGATACAAACATTTTTTTTTCTTTCTCTTTACAGTTAATGAAACTCTCCCGTGTTTGCAATAAAGTAAAATAAATAGAATTAATTAAAAACTAAGTTAAATGACTTGTTAGTAGATCAACAAATTAATAAAAAAAAACACATACTTGTTTTATATAATCATTCTCCTTGTAGAAAATAGTCAAATCAAGAATACATTAATATGTTGTATCAGTAAACTGTTGGGCCTCTATTTCTCAAGGTCTGGCGGACCTTATCCGACACTGCGGATCAGGTCCGCCAGACCTCGCTGAATACGGTGAGCAATACGCTCGCCGTATTCAGCATTGCACCAGCAGCTCACAAGAGCTGCTGGTGTAACGCCGCCCCCCTGAAGAGAGTCGCAGCCAATCGGCCGCCATCAATCAACCCGATCGTACTCGATCGGGTTGATTTCCGGCGATGTCTGTCCGCCTGCTCAGAGCAGGCGGACAGGTTATTGAGCAGCGGTCTTTGTGACCGCTGCTTCATAACTGCTGTTTCTGGTGAGTCTGAAGACTCGCCAGAAACACGGCCCTTCAAGCTCCGTATGGAGCTTGATAAATATGGGCCTTGGTGACAAGAAGTATGTCCATTAATGGGATATGAAACCCAACATTTTTCAATCATGATTCAGATGAAGCATGGGATTTCAAACAACTTTCTAATTTACTTCTATTATCAATCTTTCTTCTTTTTCTTTGTATCTTTTGTTGAAAAGCAGGGATGTAAGCTTAGGAGCCACCCCTTTTCTGGAGCACTATATGGCAGCAGTTTTGCAAGAATCTTATCCACTTGCAAGAGCACTAGATGACAGCCATATTGTGCTCCTGATGCCTACTAGGTATCTCTTCAACACAGGGTATCATGGGAATGAAGCAAATTTGATAATAGAAGTAAATTGGAAACTAATTGAAAATGGTATGTTCTGTCTGAATCACAAAATATTTTTTTTTTGGGTTTCCTTTAAAGTATATGGAGATGTTTTTTGTTACCACAAGTTTACACAGTTTGGTAACTAGGCCTAAACCCTTATTTCTGACAATAAAATACACGTAATTATAGAGAAGTTATACGGTTTGTATCACTATATTCCTATTAAATCCCATGCATACATCACATATTAAATGTTTGTCATATTTCTTTGGATTAAATCCTCCATTTGTTTACCTGGATTTACACCGGTATATAACAGGTAATATTTAAAATAAAATATATATGTACTGTATATAACAAACAGTTGTTTTTTTTAAATAAAATTTTGTATTAAAATGTAAATGTATTCTAAAATGTAGTATTACATTTAGATTGGATTAGATTTCCAAAGGATCTAGTAAACTTAGAAGTTAGTAAATATATATGACTGCTTGGCATATGCATAAAGTGTGTACAACACATAGTTAAAGCACCGCTTGTGACTGCCAGGCCCTAGCAAATACAGCCGATAAGCCAACTAGCAGAGGCAGTCACACCACTGTGTCACATGACTGCTCCTGCTGAGTAGCTCAACAGCTGATCAGGACCAGCAGACTACTGGGTGATACTTTTTAACTATTTGTTTAACCCTTTTGTGGTGGCTACACCTAGCATTGCAGGTATATGGGCATCCACTTGGGGGTGCAGGGGGCATCTGTCCCCCCTTGAGTTTTCCTCCCCACCTGGAGTACAAACTGCAGAAAAAATAATAATTTGATGTCCATTTTCTTAATTCCCCTGAATGTAGCTCCATTTTAAAGGAAGAAGCACAGTATTCTGGGAGTTACATAGCATTCTGGAATTTGAAGTTAACTATATCCCTCTCAGTATTGTGCTACTGCAGTTCTGGACTCTGATTCCCAGTCTGCATTGTACAGTGATGGGGAGTGAGCTTCCTGGAAGGCAAAAAGTTTTGCATGTGTGTGTATGTGCTGAGAGCCATGTAGGGGGATTTCCACTCCCACCACCTTTTTAACAGCAGAAAAAAAAGGTATCTCATTAAAAGCAATGTGCTCTGAGTTAACACTTTATGGGCAGGGTCCTACTCAGATAGTGAAATAGCACAAATAGAGGAATGTTTAGTTTGCATATTTTAGGTAATATACTGTTAGCAGTTTTAGGCATTATATTGTATAAATTAACTTATGTTGGCTCGTTGGTGTTTAGTTTTGATTAACTGTATAATGCAACAGATCAAACAAAGCACTAAATAATAAACAAAACTATATAACTATATGTTTCTTCTATTTTCATTTATAAGTTAGGAGTCTGGAGAAAGACATTCATTTTATTCCACCCCAAAAAAAAGTTTACAAGTGTATTTAAGTTTAGCATATATTGTACTAGTAAAATTTAAAGTTTACTAGTAAAACTAGGACTAGTAGCATTTTGAGTTAATTTTCCACCCCTGATGTTATATATATATGTGTGTGTGTGTGATATCTATAATAAAGAGTATAATAGAAACAAGAATAAAATTTGATGTTGTTCAGTAATTAGTATATATTATTCAAGTCAGTATCTTTTGAATAGACAATATATATATAAATGTGAAAAAAATGTTTAATGGTGTTATAACCCCAATATTATATATATAAATTTCTTGTCTAATACAGAAAAATTCAAATAAGTTAAAATAGGGCTATATAATTTTCTTCCTATTTTATATACTCAAACTGCGGTATAATGGACTAAAACACTTTGAGAGTGTAACACAAGCAGTGCAATACAACAAGTAATTTCATGATATTTCATTGCAAGTATTCATCATTTTGCTATGTGTTAATCCACTCTACAGCCTCATGAAAATACTGTTCAGTAGCATCATACTAGGCCAAAATAAAACAAAACATTGTGTTATCTCTGACAAGATCACCAGAAAACTGCAGAAATGATAAAATTACACTGAAATGGCATTTGGCTTCAAGGGAAATCGTAATACAAGAATAAATTGTTCTAATTAATGCATTGGATCATTTTATTTGTGCATACATGTATGTATGTAACTGTTCTTACCCCTTCAAAGAGGTAAATAGGAAGATCCCACTTCCCATCGTCAAATGCTGCCAAATTGACCCTAAACAATACACTGGGGCTCCTGAGAAAATAATTGAGCGATTATAACCCTTTAGAGCATTTTAGAATTACAGTAGTATGTCACTTTAATTAAATACACATATTTTTTTAAACTGTCTTAAATGCTGTCATGTGACATTTTTAATTTTATCTTGAACAAATGCCCTTCCCATTCTTGGTGGGATACAACCTTTGCTAAAGAATGAAACAGAGGGAAAGAAAACAAAGTAAACAATTACAAGTTAACTTTTTAAATTGTTTTCAATAACCACAATTGAAAGATCAAATCTGAATAGAAATCACTGTAGACTGAAGCAAGAAAGAAACTTCAAAAGATCCAAAGTTTGGAGGAAAGGAAATCAGGAACAGCTGTAGTGATTCCAATGATGCCTCTGATGTATCTGTTGCAGTGTGTACCTCACTGCTGTCTCCTTAATAAAGTCATGATTAAAGTGACAGTAAAGTCATAGTTAGACTTTCATGATTCAGACAGAGCATACAATTTTAAACTACTTACCATTTTACTTAATTAATTTGCTTCCTTGTTTTGCTATCCTTTGTTGAAGGGTTTATCTAGGTAAGTTTATGAGCAACAAAGCACCTGGGTGCTAGCTGCTGATTGGTGGCTGCATATGTAAGCCTATTGTCATTGACTCACCCCATATGTTCGGTTAGCAACCAGTAGTGTATTGCTGCTCCTTCAATAAATGATAAACTGGAAAGTTGTTTAAAAGTGTATGTTCTACCTAAATCATGAAAGGAAAAATTTTGGGTTTCATGTCCCTTTAAGGTAAAACTTATATTTTTGAATGGAAACAAATTCCCTGAGCCACATTTACAAAAGTGACTCTTAAACTAGAGTTTGGTCAGTAGGATTTACTTCTAAAATGGAGACAGAGACCATGAGTGACGTTTAAACAGATTATATTTTTTTAATCCATGTAAGAGTTCTGATTAGGACTATTGTTTTAGAACTACAGTAGCTCTACACTACGATAGGTCTTTTTGGTTCTTATCTACCATCAAATTCTATGTTTCAATGAGTACATACTTGGTTGAAGCAGTATATTTCTTTTGATCTGTTTGAGGTACACGTTGTATCAGAGGCATCATTTTAAAATGACTAATTATTGCTTTTTAAAGAAAATATGATGGCTATATACTGTATGTGTTTATAGTTAACTTTAAGACAAGACAGTCACAAATGATACCACAATTTTGCAGTAATTTGACCACCCTGCTTTTAAAGTGCATTTAAAATGTATACAAAAGACAACATTTTTAAACTAAATGAAATGATATAATGGAAATCTCACTACAAAAATAAGTTGGCCTTTAAATTATAAAATAAACCTCAAACATAATCTAAAAAGTAAACTTTCAAGGATTCATTTTTGAAGCATTTTCAATTTTTTATGAGCAATTTATCTAATTACTTACTGACAACCTTGTAATTCAACCTGCCATTTTATCAAAGTTAAAGGAACATTAGTGATAAAAATGTCATCAGTGAAGTAGCTTGCTAAATCACTATGCTTGTCTTTGTATGTATATATATATATATATATATTTTTTTTTTTTGCAGTTTTCGTATATTTCTTAAAGGTACCCTGAACCCTATTTTTTTTTCTTTTATGATTCAGATAGAACATGCAATTTTAAGCAGCTTTGTAATTTATTCCTTATATAAATTTTTCTTCATTCTCTTGCTATCTTTATTTGAAAAAGAAGGCATCTAAGCTTTTTTTTTATAGGTTTCAGCACTCTGGACAGCACTTTTCTATTGGTGGATGAATTTATCCACCAATCTGCAAGAACAACCCAGGTTGTTCATTAAAAATGGGCCGACATCTAGACTTACATTCTTGCATTTCAAATAAAGATACCAAGAGAATGAAGAAAATTTGATAATAGGAGTAAATTAGAAAGTTGCTTCAAATCGCATGCTTTATCTGAATCACGAAATAATTTTTTTTGGTTCAGTGTCCCTTTAAGCAATTTATCTACCCATATGGGCCTAGACTATGAGAGCAAAAAAATATTAGTGCTATTGAATGCTAACACTGCACAAGTTAAGTCAATAGTGCTCCAATTCTTCCGCCCATATTACAAGCTGAAAGTAAATTGTTTGTGCACAAGCAAATGACTCAGGCGCAATAACATCTGGAAGTCAGAAAGCTTGACCACGTTAACTCCCTTTCCAAATAGACTTCTGTGGGGCTTGCTAAAAAAGCCTGTTCTGGCATTCGCTTCTGCACTAACCCAAAGGTGCACTAGGTCAACAGAGCTACAGATGAAGTGTGTTAAGAAATACTTTAAATACCTTTGTTCTTCATTTAGATTTTTTTTTTTAAATATCTCTCTCTCTCTCTCTCTCTCTCTCTCTCTCTCTCTCTCTCTCTCTCTCTCTCTCTCTCTCTCTCTCTCTCTCTCTCTCTCTCTCTCTCTCTCTCTCTCTCTCTCTTCTCTCTCTCTTCTCTCTCTCTTCTCTCTCTCTCTCTTTCTCTCTCTTCTCTCTCTCTCTCTCTCTCTCTCTCTCTCTCTCTCTCTCTCTCTCTCTCTCTCTCTCTCTCTCTCTCTCTCTCTCTCTCTCTCTCTCTCTCTCTCTCTCTCTCTCTCTCTCTCTCTCTCTCTCTCTCTCTCGTATATATATATATGATATATTTGCATATATTTGTATGCTTATTTGTGCGTGTGTATGTGTGCATATACATGTGTGTGCGTGATATATACACACACACATATATATATATATATATATATATACACACAGACATATATACACATACATATACACCTTTTGAGCCCTTCCCAGTCAAACACCTTGACATATAACATATACCTTTTATACACTTTTTATACATTTATTTAAATAATAAAAACACACAATATATATATATATATATATATATATATGTATAATACTTTGCTACACTTTTATTCTTTTTATTCTATCCCTAACACTGCTTCAGGTCACAAGTAGCGTTAACTTTTTCAGCGCTTGCAAGCAACACATAACTTTCAACTTGTAATATAAGCAATGTTTGTTGCAGTCACTATATCCATTGAAACTTTAGGGCAAGCTAAAGGGATGTTTTCCGGTTATTAAGTTTTACCATAGACTTGTGATACCCGATTGCATGCTAATCTTAGCGCACTCCTGGGGTATTGATAGCACACCTACGATATCAATAGCGCTTTACTTCTAATCTAGCTATAATCTGTTCCTTAACAAAACGAGGCACATTTTATGTTAGAAACTCCTTATAACAATATTAATTTTAATATATATAATGTTATAAAAGGAGAAAAAACAGGTTTCTTATGTTTTTGCTGTTTATTTTTTTATAGTTATTTTTAATTGATATTTCATAGTGTATAATGGATATATGTAATATAAATGTATTTTTTAACTCCCTACTTGGGAATAATTTAACCCTTCTATGTCACACCAAAAGGGTTACAGTGAAATTACATCTGTTTACAACTGATGTTGGACTTTTTAGTACCCATGCCACTTTTATCCTTAGGTGTATTTTACCAGTTTCTTTAGAATAAGCCACTCTTTCATACATGAAGGAAATATAGCTCCCTTCACCAACAAGGCGCAATTAAAGAATCGTTACTCTACACCATTACTTATGTCAGTAAGCTGCTACACAGTAAAGCTTAGTTTCACCTGCCCTTCCCATATAGCCTATTATTTACAGCCTCAAAATAAAATTATATGGTAAAGGCAATCTAACCACCAAAACTTTTTTTGCAGAAATGAAGATATGTACACCAAATATTGTTATTGAGCAGTACAAATTTTGCCATGATGTTTGATTTGAATAAATATTTTGCTTAACAATTTAGGCACAAATGATTACTAACAAACTTCTGCTGAAGAAGCTGGCTAACTCACAAGACTAGGTTTTTAGTCTACATATGAATTTGGCGTCCACAAAACAGCTTGATATCACACTGCTTGCTTTCTTAAGTGCCCCACCCCCACTTTTTTGTATAAAATACATTTATTTATTAAATCTCATATCTATTGGCTAAGCTTCATACTACATGCCTTAGGATATATCCTTTACATTATACACAGAGCACACCGTGCATTTGTGGATAGTATAACAAAGTATTTGATTTTTTACTTTTAAATGATCACAGCTACACTTCTAAAGTGAAGACACAGAGTATATAAATGTATAAAATCAAAGTAAAATGCTCAAGCAACTCCACAAATGGAAGAGGAACTCAAAACCAATGATACAGAATTTGCATAAATAGACAATAACGCTTGTAGCATTCTCAAGAATCTTGAGATAATAACTATTTTTTTCTGCTATCCCTAGAGTGAATTCACTCCATTTTGAAAATAGAAACCATGCAGGAGACATCTGTTTGAGTTATGGCAAACAACGAAAGATGTGGTGGAAAATAGTTAACTCAATTGCAAATGGCCGGCAAACTTGGTTTACATTATGCAGTAAAACATTAAAGATATAAATAAGTTGATGTTTTACTATTACATACAGTAATTTTGCATTTTAGAATTTGCATTGCAATAAATTTAATGGGTGAGTATAGACCTGGTTGAAGCTCATAGAAATGCAATTATTGTAATTGTAAATGATATCACTTTTATGGTTGAAAACTCCATATGTAAAGAGAAGATTTAATACAATAGAGCCAGCAATATTACAACTTCTAAAATAATGAAAACACCTCACATAGATGTATGAAATGATTAACTTAAATACAATAAAGTGTTTTCATTATCTTTAGAATGAAAAAAATGACAAATCCAATAAAATTAACAATCATTATGCTGATGAAAGTTGATAAGAACAGATACGTGACTTATTCATTGTTTATGAAGTTAAGAAACAAATATACAATGCATATTGAAAGAAAATAAAATTACAAAAATAATGTTAAAATTAAAGGAAGACACACATATGTATATGGATTTATAGTCATGGAAGTTTTAGTGCTTATCAGTTTCTTTAAGGTTTTTTTTTTGTTTTTATTTTTACATTCTTTATGTAAGGTAGAACCTTCTAAAATATTTCTTCATAATAGTTACTAGGAATCTATAGCTTAAAAGAGTTTTTTTTGGGATAGTTTCATTTTATTACAGTGCTGTCATTATGTACAGGTAAGAGGCATCATAAATTTGAAGAATAGCGTGGTTTTTCTGTGTCTGTGTCTGTATTTGAAATTGTGGAGGAATCCTTGCTTGTTGATGAAGCTGGTGGTGCTTGGGTTGGTGTTCCAACTCTTGCAGGAGGTAGAGCTCCTGACGACATCTGGCGAAATAGAGCAACCCTTTGAGGAACATTGCTCCGATTTCCAGATTGAGTACCTGTTGGTTGCACACTTGATACAGGTTGGGGGAGTGAAGCTAAAGATTCTCCCACTGTTGGATGTGGTTTAACTACTAGAGGAGAAATCTCATGGGGCAAAGAAGGCTGTGAAGCAGAAAGAGGCCTCACTTCTCTTGTTAGGTTGGAGTTCTGTAGAGCTTGACTGCTCCTTTGAACTTCATTATTCTGTATTGAGCCAAATGCCTGCTGCTGTTGTTGTTGTTGCTGCTGTTGTTGCTGAATTAATGAAAGTTGTGAGGCAGTGGGTGAGCTATAATGAAAAGTTCGACATGCCAATGGACTCTGTACAGTAGGACTACACACTGCAGCAGTGAAAGAGGATGGTGACAACATAGCAGCTTGTTGAGGTGTCTGTGGACTTGGTGTTGGAGATTGCAGGTTTCCATGAGATAGACTATTTGTAGTATAAACAGGAGGAGATTGAGTCCTCATCCTCAATGATGAACTGGTACTAGAATTTAGAATGGGCCTTTGTTGGTAGCTAACTGATGGAATGCCTTCCACCATCTCCCTGTCTTGCTTCACAATCTGCTTCAGTATCTCGCTCTCCTGGTTGTTGAATATTCCTGTGTTGAGATCCTTTTGAAATCTTTGCTGGAGAATTGAGTTCTTCTTCCCTGTTAATGAAAAAATTCTGTTAGATTGACTAAAATATTATCATTCATTTTCTATAATAACCAGGTCTTAAAGTAGTAATACTTGAAATATTATACACTAAGGTAACTAACTATAAACCAAGTATCAGGGAATGATTTCTACAGTCTATGTAAAACCATAGTGTACCCCACAAGTCACTTGGTGTATAGGTGATTGCTATCTCCAAAAAAGTCACCTGATATACATTAATCCAGAGTTGTGAGATTTTCAATAAAATTATTTATAAATAATAAAACTGTAATCTAGATATGCAAACAAAGTAAAAAATAAGCATATAAAAATTACTTGGAATTGCAAGGGTACTGTACAAGTGTAGGATTGAGAAGATACTATAAAGTGGTTCATAATGAATTCTTACAACTTCTTATAACACCTTTTTTTCAAGTTATAATTTGCAGAAAGTACACTTTGTATTAAACATGAAAGTACATAAGTCAATTGTGGCAGGAACAGAAGCACCACAATAAAAATTAGTATGTTAGCAAAAAAATATATTTTGCACTAATATTTTACAACCTTAGCATAAATCCTCTCACAAAATCGACCCCAAATGAGGCCTAGATTGCGAGTGGAGTGCAAAATTGCGCTTTCGTGAGCACAATTTTTGCACTTCACTCAGTAATTACGAGTTGAGCGCAATGCGAATGCTGCCTCACGTTCCAGTTGCCTGGAAGTTTTGTGCTTCTATAGGCTCCAATGGGAGCCTCGTTCTTATGCTATCAGACACAGCAAAGAACATAGCGCAGCGCAGGGGGTAAGTTGTGCAGCGTTGGGCAGCAAAATTAAAATATATACAGGTATGTATATGAATATATACATATATATTTATGTGTTTATATGTGTATATACACATAAATATATATATATAGTATAAGTAAAAACACAGTCCCCATAAACTTCAATGTAAAGGCTCTTTTCAGTGCCATTTTTTTTTCTAACACCCCACATCTCTTCACTTTAATCTCTTAAAACTGCTTCGTCCAGTTATTATTTTAGAAAAAAAACGCATATATTTTTATTTTGGGGGCAATTGGGGGACAATGCAGTAGCATTAACTAGTTGTAATGGCTGGTTATTTAACTTGCGCCCGTAAACGGGCAAATCTGTCCCTTTACAGGCGCACGTTAAAAAAGTGCATCACTTGTAATCTAGCCCTGAGTATTTAATCCTGAATTATTATTAAGTCAAGTTAATCTTTCTCCCTTGTGCATTATTCGTGCCTAGCATTGATCACTGATACTATCAGTTGCATCAACTACTTTATAGTAGAATACAGTCTGCCAAAACATCACATTTTTAGTACCAAACAATCATTATCAATCAGTTCACCACTTCTTTTTGAGTTTTATCAGTTGAACAATATGGTCCTTCACTTATTTATGATTTTTACAGATTCAGAATACCATTACATGACCATTGTAAACATTAGAACACAAAATAAATTACCACTTAAATGTAATGTAAAAAGGGGATGAGGGCATGAGAAAAATGAATGTTAATGCACACCAATATATTTCAATATAAATGTGGTATTAGTACTTATAAATCAGATTTCAAATACCCAAGTAAGCATTGCTTACTGAGAAAAAGTCAACACATTGGCCTCCATTTATGAATCTGCGTAAACAGCTTCGGGACGGTTTGGAGCAGGCTCGCTCAAAAGAGCCTGCAACCGAACATTAGGAAGCACCAGTTGTACAACGGCTGCTTCTTAACATTTCTACAACATCAGAAGTTGCAGACAACAGAATTGTTCAATTGTAATGTCTAACAAGCCCTGCTCTCATGCAATTTGTTGAGCGAGAGCAGGGGGAAGGCAATCTTAAATTCTGGGAGACGATGCACTCTCTTTATGAACACCTTGTCTGCACTCAGGGTACTAATGGTCTCCATGCGTGATGCTGCGGACACTATGTGCACTGCCCTATGTGCTATTGTGCAAAGACTTGCTTGTGCTGCAGTGCTCTTTGGCTGTTAATCACCCTGAATTATCGTGCTCGGGGTGATTTACCTAAACCTACTGAAAGGTGGCAGAGATGGTAAGAAGTAGCGGTTGGATAACCTCTGCTTCTCCCATTGCGGAAAGTAGGCTCGTATGAGTGAGCCTGGCCTGCAAGGGTTCCATAGCAGCATTAACTGCTTTGTACATGGAGTCCATTGTATGAATGATATATTCACAACAAACATCAAAAAACAGGAATGATGCTATACATGCACTCTAAAATGAGCAAGATTATCAAATTTTTATGATTTTTAATGCATGAAATAAAAAACCTCATCAAGTTTGTTGTCTAAGTAAAGAAGATTTAAAATGGCTAGAATGGCCACTAAGTGCAAGCAAAACATTTCCTTTCGGAATGTCAGATTGCTTGACAAATTGTAAAGATTTGAGAGATGTATAATAAAGCTGTTGTTTTTCACATACAATATAGCCAATTGAAAGACGTATTAGCCTATTCTAACCATCTCTGCAAATTAAACAAAAACGGCTTTCTACTATAAAAGCTAAATAGACAGAAACCAGGAAAATTCACAACAATTTGGCCTTCTGGATTTTGGCTTTATCTAGTAAACTGTAATCTGAGCCCCAAATGGGTATAGGGATATTGGCAAAGACTCAAATGGCAAACATTTGACATCACTTACATGGAACATTTTGTGCATAATATAAATACTACAACCTATTATATAATTTCCATTACTATTATCCACCCTGTTCTCCTTTCTTCTCATGCATCCTTTATCTTAACTCTATATTCAATGCATCACATTTTTCAGTACTTTGACTTTGCTATATTATACAACATGGTATATTATTTCTTTGTAGCTTCAAATATCTCATAACATTTTTCTCTGATTGACAAAGGACCGATCATATTCTAGAATTACAAATGGAAATGCCATTTTACATTTGAAAGAATTTCATGTCCTGTCATTGTCGTAGATTCCAATCATATAACTAAAATGTGTCATTTATTCATTTTTAGCACATCAGACAGACATCCCTGATAAGTACAACCTTTTTAATTGTTAATTCCAGTGAACAAATGGGCAGTAACATATTTTGAACTTTGATGTTTTGTGTGTGTGCTTTTTTTCCCCAGTAACCTACATAGAAGTAATTCCTGTTCAACCAATGGCAAAGTGAGTTAGAAATACCAACACAGGAAAACTGCTGTTGGTTAAAGGGACAATCAAGTCAAAATTAAGCATTATTCAGATAGAGCAGGCAATTTTAAACAACTTTCCAATTTACTTCATTAACAACATGTGCACAGTCTTTTTTATATTTACAATTCTTAAATCAACAACTCCTACTAAGCATGTGCAAGAATTCACAAAATATACGTATATGCATTTGTGATTGGCTATGACTGTCACATGATACAGGAGGAGTGGAAAAAAGACATAACTTTAAAATTTGCCAGAAAAAAATCTACTACTAATTTCAAGTTCAGACTAGGGGGCCGATTTATCATTGTGCAGACAGACATCGATAAGTGCCGACAGCATACGCTGCTTAAAACCGCTGCTTCTTAACTTCAGTTGCAGAGGAATCTGAAATTACTGGGGGTAGATTTCAGCATCCGCTGCTTGATAAATCTACCCCTAAGTGCTGTTGCATTGTCTTGTTATCATGCATTTATTAGTTATGCAAATCGACTGTATTTACTGGTCCTTTAAGTAAAAAAAAATATATGAATGATTATCTTATTACACAATTATCCAACACACTGCAATTAGTCTGTTTTTAGTAACACCTATGTTGGTCCAGACACCCCATGGAGAGAATCTGCTCTTCCAATTTTTCAAACAAGTAATTGCATACCATAAGTTGTAGCACTAGGCAAAAGGGAATTTTTGGTTAGGGGGCCCAAAGCTCTTGCCTCTACTACCTAGAGACAAAAACATCCCCTTTGAAAGAAATTAAACCCCTCTATTGAATTGTTTCTTTTTAACCAAGGGTTTGTTGGGGCCCACAGCAAAACCCCTAAATCCCTAATTAATACAAACTTTATTTAGAGGGTCCTGACAGCCTGAATAGGGTAATGCTATCCCTGAATGATGGGTCACCTTTCTAACGTGCAGGTGATCAGTATAATAATGTCGATCACATGCAGTGCTAAGTACCAGGTAAGTATGTAATGAGTAAGGTGCTCTTTTAGAGATATATTCCTCTCTGTCCACTAACAAACACGAGTGATGAAAACATGCGGCAAACACTTATATATATCTCTTTCAAAAGAGGCATGGTATGCAACTTGGGACATCAGATCACTGCTCTAGAAATAACAATCACATGCACATCAGGTGCCTTTTGGGGGCTATAAGTACCAGTAAGCACCTGACCGAACTTGTCTCTAAAACATAGAGGTACATAAGACCATTGTGAAGAAAAGAGCCCTCTTCTACAATCAGCTACAAAGTAATTGCTTTAGCAATGACAAATTTCACACAACAAATTAAATTAAATTAAATTAAATTTGGTATGCGGTGGTTGAACTGCTCTAAAAACAATCTTCTCTCTCCCTTAAAAATATTTTAAGATACTCCTCAACAGGAAGTAGTTCCATCATTTCTCTAATTTAACATCAGTCGTGATCATCAAGTAATAATGATCTTATGTTGGAACAAAGAAGACAGCGCAGCTGCAAATGTAGAAATACATTTCATATCATATAAAATGGTTTATTAATTTTTAATGTTTCATTTTGCCATTCATTTTTATTTTATACTACCCACACAATAAAAAAGTAGCCAAGGAAAGGTGTTCCTGGTCCATACTTCCCTTTTTTCTAGTCATATAGCCAGAATAAGGAAACAGAGATGTGGAAATACTTACCAGTGATGTCTATATAAGGTGCTAACAAAACTAATGACTTGAACAGTGGACTAAAAATATTTTTTGCTATGTAGTAAAATGTATTAACAAATGTCAATAATGGTAAGATCAGAATACAGATCTATTGTTATTTTACAGACATTTTAGTGTAAATTTCAGTTTTAGCTCTTTAGTGTTAGTTGATATAAAATTCACATTTGTTTTACAAAAATCAAGGTCTATTGACTCTGATCACCAACAACGCAACACCATTGATTAATAGAGGTTCATGAGGTCGCTAAGGGAATTTGTTATAAAGCCAAGATCATGTTCAAAACAATATTCACAGGAATGCCATGAAGTCATACCACGTGCAAGAGAAAAAACCCTGATAATTCTTGGACAGAAGGCAGTTTGGTTAGGGGTACAAAATAAGCCAGTCTGGAAAAGTGATCCACCACAACCCAGATAACTGTAAGGTGGTCAGAAGGAGGAAGGTCCACAATGAAATCAATTGTTATGTGTGTCCATGGTTGTTTGGGAATGGACAATGGTTGGAGCAAGCCAGGAGGCAAGGATCAGGGACCACAAGCTGTGCAGGCTTTCACATAATCCTGAGCATCAGACTTCATAGTAGGCCACCATACGTGTTTGGAAAGACGATTAAAAGTCCTTGTTAAACCAGGATTTCCTGAAAGTTTACTATCATGAGCCCAGGAGAGTACAGGAGTGCATAAATTCAGAGGTACAAAAAAGATATCAGAAGCCACAGGAGCTTCAGGAGGTTTACTAGATTGGGCACGTTGCAGTCTTTAAAAAATGGTGATATTCAGTTGAGCTACCACGCAGGAGGGAGGTATGATGTGTTCAATAGGGGAGGAATCATGCAGACCCCTCCTAAAGGCTGCCTTGAGAGCACTGCCATCCCAAGTGGTTTCAAGTGCCAAGGTGCGAAACTCGATGGCAAATTGTGCTAGAGTTCTATTGCCCTGGCGGAGATCCAGGAGAGAAAATTTTGCAGCAGAGGTACGGCCAGAAGTCCCAAACACAGAAGATAATGCAGCAATGAAATCATCGGCATCATGCAGGAATGGAGTGTTTTGTTCCAAAAGGGGAGAGACCCAGGCTAGGGCCTTGTCTTTTAGCAAGGAAATGATAAAGGTGACCCTTGACTGGTGAGACTGAAAGGAGAGGGAATCATTGTGGAAGTGCAGCCTGCATTGGTTAAGAAAACCCCTGCAATCAGTAGTACCTTCATACTTGTCAAACAATGGTATCCGGGGTATACTTCCAGAAGCAGAGGAAGAAGCCGCAGTACTATGAGTAGAGACTGGTGGTACAACAACAGGAGCAGTATTCCTCTCTGTAACTAATAAGGAGAGTTGATTGGTAATAGCCTCTAGCTTGGAATCCATATTCTGCAACTGTGTGGTATGAGTTCCCAGTTTCTGTCCCTGAAGATAAACCGCTTGTGCCACCTCATCTGGCTCAATGGCCCAAATATAATGTAATGCTCGTGGGATACTCCTCTATCAGACCGAACTCAGTCAGTTTTGTTATCCCGGCATCGAGCCGGACAGATAGGGAATATCCCAGAGCAGAGAAAGTTAGCAAGATGAGGGAAGCACCACAGGCAGAGTAGTCTTCAGCGGCAATGGTAGAGCAGTCCAAGGTAAACCACTAGAATGGTCAAACAGGCAGGGTTTGGCAATGGTAAAACAGTCCAAGGGCAAACCACTATAATGGTCAGGCAGGCAAGGTTTGGCAATGGTAAAGCAGTCCAAGGGCAAACCACTATAATGGTTAGGCAGGCAGGGTTTGGCAACAGAAAGGCAATCCAGAATAATAGGGGTTAATAGGCAGAGTAGTCAGGCAAGCAGAGTTCAGCAGCAGAGTATCAGTCCAGCAATTTAGGGGTTAAACAAGTAGAGTAGTCAGACAAGCAGAATTCAGCAGCAGTATATCAATCCAGTAATTCAGGGATATAACAGGCAGAGTAGTCAGACAGGCAGGGTTGAAACACAATAAGGCACCATAGGAGTAACGATCTATCACACCCAGGAGCACACAAAGTAACACCTATACTTGGGCAGTAATAGATCGTTTTGAAAGGACTTACATAGGCGCAGGATTCACGCCACAGGTGTCTGGACCAACATCAGTGAGAGAGGAGGGTGCGGCGATGACGTCATCGCCGCACGCATCCGGACCTGACACAGCCCCTGGCAACGAACAGGGAAGGAGACGCCCCGTCTCTAACAATGGCTAGAGCAGCGCGGCGTGACAATTTCTTTATATAAAAATGCATGTTTTTTTTTGTACATTGGTCCTAAAATTGTAAAATTAAATTATGACCAGGATTTTCATTTAAAAAGTTTGTACCCCCTCTATAGTCTAGATTACGAGTGGAGTGGTATTTTGCACTCCTGCTAGAGCGTTATCTTTGCTAGATGGAGGATTTATATGTGCATCGGGTAGCACGCGTATTATAAGTTTAAAGTTAAAAGTTTTTGCACAAGCACTAACCCATCGTGCGAAAAAAGCTGAATTATCACAAATTATTCTCACATAGCCTTCAATGGAGCACGAGAAGTGAAAAAACACCCTACTTGCGTGCAAACCCGATCTCGTTTAAACAAAGTGCGTTAACCCAACATGACGCTGGCTGGCCCACACGCCTATTTGCTAAGAGGTGGAAACCTCATCTCTCAGCAAAATAGTATTCTGCCCGTGGGCTGCCTGAGCAGCTCTGTGTTGTGAATGCTTCAAACAAATAAAGGAACTATCAGCATGAAGTATTGTATACATGGGGACTGAAAGTTTCCTTTATTTGTTCCATTGCTAATTCCTACCTTTTCACTAATGCTAGGATTTACCATCACTGTAAATACATATTTCTATATATATATATTTGATGTATTTTTTAAAAAAAATATATGTACAATCCTGGCCAAAAGTTTTGAGAATGACATAAATATTAATTTTCACAAAGTCTGCTGCTTCAGTGTTTTTAGATCTTTTTGCCAGATGTTACTATGGTATACTGAAGTATAATTACAAGCATTTCATAAGTGTCAAACGGCCAGATTACGAGTTTTGCGTTATGAGCGGCTCGGTAATAACTTGCAAGTTATTTCCACCGCTCACTTTTAACCCTTTGAGTGCTAAGCACTTTCCCACCTGGGTGCTAAGCTTTTTTAAGGGTTTTTATTATTTCTTTATTTTTGGAAAAAAAACATTTTAACTTTTTTTTTCAGATCTCCAAGACTTACACTGTTGACATCACCGCACATTACATGAAGCCCCGGCGATGCCTGTCACTATGCAGGCATGATCACTGGGGTAGGAGCGGGTGGGAGCCTCCAGATCTCCCTCAAGGATTGGAACAGCCAATAGAATGCAAGCTAATTCCTATTGGCTTGAAGCTCAAGCCTATTGGCTTCTTGCCGCTTGGATAAAGACTTCTCCTGGCTAAATGCCCTTTTAAGGGCAATGCCCATCCAAATGCCCTTTTCAGGGCAATGAGGAGCTTAGGTTTTTTAGATAGGATTTTATTTGGGGGGTTTGGTTGTGTGGGTGGTGGGTTTTACTGTTGGGGGTTGTTTGTATTTTTTGTTACAGGTAAAAGAGCTGATTTCTTTGGGGCAATGCCCCGCAAAAGGCCCTTTTAAGGGCTATTGGCAGTTTAATTTAGGCTAGGCTTTTTTTATTTTGGGGGGGCTTTTTTATTTTGATAGGGCTATTAGATTAGGTGTAATTAGTTTAAATTTTTGATCATTTCTTTTTTATTTTGTGTAAGTTAGTGGGGTTTTTTTTAAATTTAGTTAATTGTATTTAATTAATGTAATGTATTTAATTTTAGTGTAAGGTAGTTAGGTATTAGTGTAACTCAGGTTAGGTTGTATTTTACAGGTAAATTTGTATTTATTTTAACTAGGTAGTTCGTAAATAGTTAATAACTATTTACTAACTAGTATACCTAGTTAAAATAAATACAAACTTAGCTGTGAAATAAAAATAAAACCTAAGATAGCTACAATGTAACTATTAGTTATATTGTAGCTAGTTTAGGGTTTATTTTACAGGTAAGTATTTAGTTTTAAATAGAAATTAGTTAGGTAATGATAGTAATTTTTATTTAGATTTATTTTAATTATATTAAAGTTAGGGGTGTTAGGGTTAGACTTAGGGTTAGGATTAGGTTTAGGGGTTAACAACTTTAGTATAGTGGCGGTGGCGACGTTGGGGGCGGCAGATTAGGGGTTGATAATATTTAACTAGTGTTTGTGATGCGGGAGTGCGACGGTTTAGGGGTTAATATGTTTATTATAGTGGCGGCGATGTCCGGAGCGGCAGATTAGGGGTTAATAATTTTATTTTAGTGTTTGCGATGCGGGAGGGCCTCGGTTTAGGGGTTAATAGGTAGTTTATGGCTGTTTAGTGCACTTTGTAACACTTTAGTTATGAGTTTTATGCTACAGCTTTGTAGGGCAAAACCCATAACTACTGACTTTAGATGGCGGTACGAATCTTGTCGGTACAGGCTGTACCCTTTACTTTTTGGCCTCCCAGGCAAAACTCATAATACCAGCGCTATGGAAGTCCCATTGAAAAAGGACTTTTTGAAAGGTGCGGTAGTTACGTTGCATTACGGCCAAAAAGGTGTGCGGTACAGCTATACCTACAAGACTCGTAATAGCAGCGGTAGTGAAAAATCAGCATTATGAGCCATAACGCAAAACTCATAATCTGGCCGAAAGGCTTTTACTGACAATTAAGTTTATGCAAAGAGTCAATATTTGCAGTGTTGACCCTTCTTTTTCAAGACCTCTGCTGATGGCAGCCCATTCTTGCATAATCATTGATCAATGCTTGAGGATTGACCACAAGTTCTTAATGCGGTTAAGGTCTGGGGAGTTTCCTGGCTATGGACCCAAAATTTTGATGTTTTGTTCCCCAAGTCATTTACACCAAGATTACAAGTTTTGCGCTATACCGGGTGCATAAATAACGCAAAAAAATAAGCGTTATCACACTTTCCATAGCGCTGCCATTACAAGTTACTGAAAAACCTCTTGTTGTGCTTTATGGTGCAATAAGCTCCATACCGCACAAAAACCAAGGCCTGACTTTACGTGCTCATGCACGCTTTCCCCCTTAGACATCAATGGAGAGAAAGTTATAAAAAAAACTAACACCTGCGATCGCGGAACGGCGATCGCCATAATGCAACCCCATTGATGTCTATGGGGAAAATAAAGTTATGTTAACACCCTAACATAAACCCCTATTCTAAACAGCCCTAATCCGACACTCCCCGACACTAAATAAACCTATTAACCCCTAAACTGCCGGTCCCCAACATCGCTACTAATAAAATAAACCAATTAACCTCTAAACGCCGCCCCCCCCACATCGCTACTACTATAATAAACCTATTAACCCCTAAACCACCATCCCCCCGCATCGTTAATAGTAAACTAAAACTATTAACCCCTAAACCTAATACCCCCAATAATTTTAAATTAAATTTACAATATAACTATTTTAAACTAATAAAATTAACGAAAAATAAAACAACCTAAATTACAAATCCTAACACTACGAAAAAAACTCTAAAATTACGAAAAATAAAAAACTCTTAAGACTACAAAAAATAATAAAAGAAATTATCAAAAATAATAAAAATTACACCCAATCTAATAGCCCTATAAAAACAAAAAAGACCCTCTAAAATAAAAACACCCCCTATTTTAAAAATAAACTACCAATTTTTTTAGGTGTTTTTTTTATTAGGGATGGGCAGTAAAAGAGCTTAATGCAATGCCCATACAAATGTTCCTTTAGGAGCAATGGGTCGCTTAGCTTTTTTTTTAGACTTAGGTTTTTTTCTTTTGGGGGGTTGGTTGTGTGGGGGGTTTACTGTTAGGGGACTTTGTCATTTTTAAGTTAAAGAGCTCTATAACTTAGGGCACAGTCCTACGAGGCCCTTTTAAAGGCTATTGGTAGTTTATTGTTAGGTTAGGGGGTGATTTTATTTTGCCGGGCTTTTGTGTTTTTATAGGGCTATTAGGAGTAATTTTTATTATTTTGGATAATTTCCTTTATTATTTTTTATAATTTAAGAGTTTTTTTTTTGTAATGTATTTTTTTTTTCATAGTGTTAGGATTTTTTAATTTATAATTTAGGTTGTTTTATTTTTCGTTAATTTTATTGTTTTAAAATAGTAATGTTATGTTACTTTATAGTTTAGGGATTAACAGGTTTAGTTTAGTATTTGCAATGTGGGGGACGGCGGTTTGGGGGTTAATAGGTTTATTGTAGTAGTTGCAATGTGGGGGCCGGCGGTTTAGGGGTTAATAGGTTTATTATAGTAGTAGCGATGTAGGGGGCTGGCAGTTTAGAGGTTAATAGGTTTATTTAGTGTTGGCTATGTGGGTGGGCGGCGGATTAGGGGTTAAAGGGCCAGTAAACCTATAAAATAATGTTATATAATTCTGCACATAGTTATATATATACATTATATTAGCGCTAGCTTTATGCAATCTAATATTGCCTTTGAATTTTTCAGACCTGCTCTCTGTGCTCTTCTGAGCGGGTCTGTTTTTATCACAGAGCGCATCTGGCCAGCTGTCTAGTCACAGCCCGACCTGACCGCACCATTATACTCAGTACAGCTCGCTCCGACAGCACAGAGAGCGGGTCTGAAAAACAGTCTTTTTTAATAAAAATTCACAGGCAATATTAGATTGCATAAAGCTAGCGCTAATATAATGTTATATAATTCTGCACTATGTGCAGAATTATATAACATTATTTTATAGGTTTACTGGCCCTTTAATAAGTTTAATAAAGTATTTGTGATGCGGGAGGGTGGCGGTTTAGGGTTTAATAGGTAGTTTATGGATGTTAGTGTACATAGTGTATATATATATATATATATATATATATATATATATATATATAGTCATGGCCAAAAATATTGGCACCCTGCATTTCTGTCAGATAATCCACCACTTTGCCCAGAAAATTGTTGCAATTACAAATATTTAGGCATACTCATGTTTATTTCTTTTGTTTGTATTGGTATGACACAAAGAAGTGGAGAGAAAAAAGCCAAATCTGACACATTCCACTCAAAACTCCAAAAATGGACTGGACAAAATTATTGGCACCCTCAATTTTATATTTGGTAGCACATCCCTTGAAAAGAAATAATGAAATCAATTGCTTCCTGTAACCATTAATGAGTTTCTTACACCTCTCTACTGGAAGTTTGGACCACTCTTCTTTTGCCAACTTCTCCAGGTCTCTTAGATTGGAAGGGTTCCTTTACCCAAGGATTGAGATCTAGACTCATTGCTGGCCAGTTTAGTACTCTCTAGCACTTTGTCTTAAACCATTTCTGGGTGCATTTTGACATGTGCTTTGGTTCATTGTCCTGCTGTAAGACCCTTGACCTCTGACGGATACCCAACTTTCTGACACTGGGCACTACATTGCACCACAGAATTCTTCGGTAGTCTTCAGATTTCATAATGCGATGCACACAGTCAAGACATCCAGTGCCTGAAGCAGCAAAGCAACCCCAAAACATCAGTGAATCTCCACCATGTTTGACTGTAGGAACTGTATTCTTTTCTTTAAAAGCCTCATTTCTTTTTTTGAAAACAGTAGAAGGATGGGCTTTACCAAAAAGCTGTAATTTTGTTTCATCTGTCCACAGCACATTCTCCCAAAAGGTAAGTTATGGCATACTCCTATCTGTCTTTTTTATGTTTCTGTGTCAGCAGTGGGGTCTTCCTGGGTCTCCTACCATAGTGTCCCTTTCCATTCAGATGGTGACGTATAGTGTGAGCTGACACATTTATACCCTGTGCCTGAAGGTCAGCTTCATTTTTCTGGAAGTTGATTGAGGTTTTTTGTCCACCATTCAAACAATCCTTTGTTGCAATATTTGATCAATTTTTCTCTTTCATCCACGTCCAGGGAGATTAGCTACAGTGCAATGTTAACTGGTTGCCAGTGTGATTTCTATATTGTCAGCACCTGATAATTTATACAGGTTAGTCTAATTACAAACTACAGGAGCATCACAAAATTGGAATGCAATTATTTCTTACAATTTTGAGAAGGTGCCAATAATTTTATCTAGTCCATTTTTTGAGTTTTGTGTAGAATGTGTAAGATTTTGCTTTTTTGTTTCCTCCACATTTTTTGTGTCATACTAATACAAACATGAGAATGTAACAATTTTCTGGGTGAAGTCGTGCATTATCTGACAGAAATGCAGGGGTGCCAATATTTTTGTCCATGACTGTATATATATATATATATATATATATAAATATCTATTTAAAAATATTTAGAACCTATTCCCCTATGTAAAGAACATTGTAATGTGAAATATTTACAGAACAAAGTTAAACACTTTATTAAATATGAATATTGCATAAATATGATTTTACATGTTTTCAGCTACTTGGCTGCAAATCACTCCAATGTACTTATATATACATAAAGGCATACCTCGTTTTATTGCACTTTGCTTTATTGCACTTCACAGATATTGCTCTTTTTACAAAATGAAGGTTTAAGGCAACTCTGTGTCAAACAAGTCTATCGGCACCATTTTTCCAACACAATATACACATATAAACAAATAAATATTTATATATATAAACACCTATATACACACACAACACCAGCAAAATGATGATGACTCACTGAAGGCTCAGATGATCATTAGCATTTTTTAGCAATAAAGTATTTTTTAAATTAAGTTATGTACATTGTTTTTTTTTTAGACATAATGCTATTGCACAATTAATAGACTACAGTAAAGTGTAAAAATGTTTATGCACTGGGAAACAAAAAAATTAGTGTGACTCACTTTATTGCTATATTCGCTTTATTGTGGTGGTCTGGAACCGAACCTGCAATATCTCTGAGGTACACCTATATATATATATATATATATATATATATATATATATATATATATATATGTGTGTGTATATATATACACACATATTTAGACATATCCATGTCTAAATATGTGTGTATATATATACACATATATATATATATATATATGTGTGTATATATATACACACATATTTAGACATGGATATGTACTGTATGTATCTCTATTTTAAAGCCCTTTGTATGCCTTATAACTTTATTGCAATTTTAAAAAGTACTGTTAAATGTATTATTGATGTGTTTTGTGCATAACAATTAACAATAGCTCTGAAGTTGCGCTATCCCGACGCATGTTAAATTACTGTCAAACATACTCATTTACTTTCAACTCGTGCGCTAGTTCTGACGCGCGAAAAGAGCCATGATAAACCCTTTTTCGTTTGTGTGCAACAGTCAGTGCACCACTCTCAATTTAGCCCTATATATATATATATTGTTCTCTGGAAAGGAGATGAAAAGTCTGTTCATGATTTTGTTGACATCCTGAATAAAAATTATCTAAATTTGTTCCTTACATACAGCATCAGTACAGAAAGTGCAATCTTTCTTGATTTAAAAATAACAAAACAAGATAACATACTGCATACGAACATTCATCGCAATCAAACAGCAACAAATAGTCTGCTGCAGGCGAATAGCCATCACCCTGAGCCTCAGAAAAGAGGTGTGCCTATAGGCCAATTTCTAAGGCTCAAAAGATGTTGCTCTTCAACAAAAGTGTTTGAAGAACAGGCAAGAATAATGGCGGACAGATTTTTAGCAAGGGGCTACTTTCGAAAAATAGTTACAAAAGCATGGGTGAGAGCAAAGAAAACAAGTAGAACTGACCTTTTATATTCCAAAAAGAAATCAAACAGTGATACACAAGTGAGATTAATTACGGAATATAACTCGCATTGGAATAAGTTAAAACATATCCTTAATAACCATTGGCATTTATTATCTGATGATGCATCACTTCGGGGATGCATATCAGAGTATCCTCTATTAACGGCTAGAAGGGCTCCAAGCATTAAGGATATGCTAGTACATAGCGAGTTCAAAAAAGAGGAAACCAGAAACTGGTTAACAGCAGCACAACACAAAGCAGGCAGTGTACCCTGTGGACACTGTGTGTATTGCCCGTTTGTCAAAAGATCTGCCACATTTAGCACTCCGACCAGGAGTAAGGTGTATTATGTAAGAGAGAGGATATCATGTACCTCTAAAAATGTAATATATCTGCTTAATTGTCCATGTCCCAAATTCTATGTAGGGAAAACTACTAGAGAGTTCAAAAGTAGAATCCGAGAGCATAGAGACGACATAAAAAATGAGGACACAGATAGTCCAGTAGCAAGGCACTTTAAACTCCATCACAATTCAGATCATACGAAGTTGCAAATTATGGGAATTGAACAATTGAAACAGAACAGACGGGGTGGCCATCTAGATAGAATAATCTTGCAGCATGAGTCAAGATGGATATTTAGGCTGAATACCTTAAGTCCAATTGGTTTAAATGAGAAAATAGAGTTTGTATGTTTCTTGTAATATCTTTCTGCATTCAAGGTTCTAAAGTATATAGAGACATGACATAGTAAGTATATATACTGAGATGCACATGGGGTTAACTTTAGATCAACATTCTTTGATTGTAAAATAAAAGTGGTGATATTAAAGGCGTATTACAGAAATTGATACTGTATAATTATGTGTCCAAAAACTGTATGGATCTATATGACATTGCATTATAATTCTGTGCTGTTATAAGCCATGTAACGCTGTTTGTAAATAATGTAAATAATAATGATTAATTCTTTTTTTAGGCGGTCTGACACCGGTTAGAAAACACAGTTTTGTTTTAAAGCTGTAAAAACAAGCTAATGCTGCAATAAAGAGGGGGTGGTTTTTGCAACCAATGGCAATATAAAGTCTGATACACACCCCCTAAGGAATACATATGATGAGGCCCCGATACTCAGCCCTATGTGGGAGGGGAGAAACGCGTCATGATTGAGCAAGCATGACAGGTAAACAGCTGAGAACAGAGCCAGCGGCATTCGGATTCTAAGAGAAACGCTGAAGGGTACATGGCGGTAAGCAAGTGAAGTAGCCAACTCAAATCGTCTAAACTGCAAAACAGGTACTGTGGAAATTGTCTTTTGTCTTGGCTTGAAAGTCTTGCGGCTGACAGCCGGGTCTGTCCCGCCAGGGTACATTGTGCGTTTTTCTTTTGAGAGACCGGATGTAAATCACTCACAAGTTTTTATCACAGTATGAAGTAACAAGTATGAACTTTGCAACTAAGCTGTCACATCGTATTGGTGTAAAGGAATTGAGTTCAGAACCAGAGCGTGTCTATACACTTAAGAGCCTGGAAATTGAATATCCACTTTGGTTGTAACAGCTGCAACTTTGGGGCCCCGTAACAACATACGTACTATGATGACACAATAGAATAATCTTTTTTCCCTCAGTTTTTCTGCAGATTCAAGTTGATACATTGTATATGGTAAATGTGAGATTGATACAGGATTATTAATAATATAGTGAGCTGGCCAGCCTGTTCAAATACCTGTGTATTTTACTGTGTGTACATTCCGCTTTAAAGGAATAGTGTGGAGGGTAGACGTTTTGATTTTTGATTGTTTAGAGCTATATAGTAATAAAAACTCTGACTAACTAAGTGCGGCCTGTGTCCCTCTTTGATTGACCGTTCACATCGCTCAATCCTTCTTTTATTTATGGTATTGTATATATATAGATAACCTCTGCCCCTTTACATTACCAGAAATAGTGCTTTTGTCAACGTTTTGTAACATAAACTTTGGACCCATTGTTATAGAACTGTGGAAATATTTCATATTAATTTGAATTAAAAATAATGCAACATAGGTTAAACAGCTGCATCATACTTTTGATTAGATTTGAAATTCGGTTTAAAGCATGAACGGAACAACATTGAAAACAACTAATTATGCATTTAGTAGACTATGGGGCTGATTTAACATTGTCTGTCTGACATGATACGCTGTAGCGTATGATTTCCGACAGACATCGCTAAATGCCGACAGCATACGTTGTTGGCATTTAACATTGCACATGCAGTTCTGGTGAACTGCTTGTTCAATGCTGCCCCCCCGCAGATTAGTGGCCAATCAGCCACTAGCAGGGGGTGTCAACCAACCCAATCGTATAGGATCAGGCAGATTGCAGACCGCAGCCTCAGAGGCAGCGGACCAGTTATGGAGCACCGGTCTTAAGACCGCTGCTTCATAACTGTTATTTCCGTCAAACCTGAAGGCACGCGCGGAAACAGGGGCATCAGGGGCCATTCGGCTCTTAATAAATTGGCCCCGAAATATCATCAAATAAATATTAGTCACTTACCAAAAAAAATGCTTTCTGTGCATCTTTAACCTATCTCTGTCCTTGTGAAATTCTAATGAAATCAATGGACGTGTTATACACTGGGGAAGTCCATATCTGTGTCGTTGGTTTTTAAAGATATTTTTCATGGATATAAATAAACCACTTTATTAATGAAGCATTTACGTCATATACTGGAGTACAGCATTAATAAATGTATCATCTGACATTTGCAGGTGATCATAGTATCCTCAAGTGAACCAAGACATTGGTTTTGACACAAGTTCTAAATAAACAAATATGACCTTGACAGTTTTCCTTTTTGTTAAATTGATTATATAATAATACAAAATATTTTATAGAATATTTGTTCTAACTAATGGTTTAGCATCCTTATCTGTGTATTAACTGTGCATTGTGGCAGAATGTGATAAAGATAAAGTAAAACATATAGGGACTGTCCCGATCCATTAGAAAACAAATGAAAAATGATTTAGCTACAAAGTCTCTATAGAGTTTAATGGTGATTTTATGTTGAAAATTATTTGATGTCTTTCAGAAGAATTGTAATTGACCCCTTAGCCATTGTTTGTCAAGAAAGTATATGGGCATGAACCCAAAAATGTTCTTTCATGGTTTAGACAGAGCTTGTGACTTTAATCAGCTTTTCAATTTACTTCTATAAAATGTTTCCATTCTCTTAGTATCCTTGTGATGCCGCCATCCCTCTCCTCCCGTTCAATGACATGGCAGCATCTAGTTGTTGTGCGGCGCACTGTGGTGACATCATCAGTGCCATGATTGCTGCTTTGCTCATTTCCTGTACACCTGTGCATCCACCTGGGTGTGGACCTGCCCCTATAAAAGGTAATCTCCTTCAGTCTGTAAGTGCACTAGTATAGGTTTACCTCTGTGTACTCCTGGGTGCTATTATTTTGCTGTTTACTATTGTGCTTTACTGGACTGCCTGTTTGTTACTGCATTGCTATTGACTATTCTACTGCTTAACCCTTTTTATACTCAGAAAGATTGGATTGCCTGCTTGTTACTAAACCCTGCAGTGCTTATTGACTATTCTAGTGCTTAACCCTTTTGATAATCAGAAATATTAGATTGCCTGCTTGTTACTGAAACCTGCATTGCTATCGACCATTCTACTGCTTAACCCTTTTGATCATCAGAAATATTAGATTGCCTGCTTGTTACTGAAACCTGCACTGCTATCGACCATTCTACAGCTTAACCCTTTTGATCACCAGAAATATTGGATTGCCTGCTTGTTACTGAAACGTGCATTGCTATCGACCATTCTACTGCTTAACCCTTTTGATCATCAGAAATATTAGATTGCCTGCTTGTTACTGAAACCTGCACTGCTATCGACCATTCTACAGCTTAACCCTTTTGATCATCAGAAAGATTGGATTGCCTGCTTGTTACTGAAACGTGCATTGCTATCGACCATTCTACTGCTTAACCCTTTTGATCATCAGAAAGATTGGATTGCCTGCTTGTTACTGAAACCTGCATTGTTATTGACCATTCTACTGCTTAACCCTTTTGATCATCAGAAAGATTGGATTGCCTGCTTATTACTGAAACCTGCATTGCTATCGACCTTTCTACTGCTTAACTCTTTTGATACTCAGAAAGATTTGATTGCCTGCTTGTTACTGAAACCAGCATTGCCTATTGACCATTCTACTGTTTAACCCTTTTGATACTCAGAATGATTGGATAACTTGCTTGTTACTAAATACTACATTTCCTACTGACCATTCCTTTGATTAACCCCTTGATTCTCAGAAACATTGGACAGCCTCTTCTTGCTGAACCCTGCACTGCCTAGTGAGCATTTCTTTTTTTGTGTTTCTCAGGGGCATAGTACTGTCTAAGTTGCAGAAATAGGCGCTGGTTCATAGGGGTTTTTCAGAAGGTTCCTCTCTGTGTTCCACGATTCCTCCAAAAGAGCTGTGTCTGTATCTGTTTAGAGAATATCAAATTGGCGTAGTGTTTCCAAACACTTTGCAAATAAGTGTAGAATACTCACAGAATGGTATTAGACAAACGGCTCCACAAGTGGCTCCACAAATGGTCAGGGAAGAACGGTTTGGATACAAATTTCACTTTTTTTTATCCAAAGAAATTAGCTTTTTCTTTCCTGACTGTTTGTGGAGCCACTTGTGGAGCCATTTGTCTAACACCATTCTGTGAGTATTTTACACTTATTTGCAAGGTGTTTGGAAACACTGCGCCAATGTGATATTCTCTAAACAGAACCTTCTGAAAAACCCCTATGAACCAACGCCTCTTTCTGCAACCTACATCGATTTAACAGCCTTTGGGAGAGACTGTTGGAATGCAGCGGTTCTGACTGGAGGGTAATGTGCTTATCCGTATTGTATACTTTTTCTTTTGTTTTGGCATAGTACTGTCTACTTACTTCTGAACCCTTCTCCGGCCTGTGACCTTTTTCTCATTAACTGTTGCAACTTGTGATATTAACTGTTCCTGTACTTCCCCATTCTAAACTGTAATACTTAGTTCTGGGATTTTTCCTTATCTTTCCACTTGATGCTGGGATAAAAAGACTACTGGCAAGGATTATTGTGATAAGGAAATATCCCATGAACATTACAATCCTTTGTTGAAAATCAGGGATGTAATCTCAGGGGTATGCATGTGTCTGCAACACTATAAGGCAGCAGTTGAAAGAGCACTAGGTGGCCGCACTTTTTCCTGACATGTATCCTGATGCCTACCTAAGTATCTCTCAACAAAGAATACCACAGAACAAAGCAAATTTGATAATAGAAGAACATTGGAATCTTTAAAAAAAAAATGTATGCTCTGTCTAAATCAGAAAAGAAAACTTTTAGGTCTCAAACCCCTGTAAAGATTTTTTTTACTGTCTGATCTATTTTAACAATGAAAAGATTATTGTACTCAAATATTCTCTATATTTTTTTAAGAAAGAGTAGACTTTAAATGTTTGAAGATGTTTTTGCATAAAAATTATGTTAAAGGGACACTATACTGTAAAATTTGTTTCCCGTATCATGTATCATGAACCTCATTCACTTGGCCTCATGCCTGCTGCTTGCACAATGCTGTGCCCTGCTCGCACACAGCTAATTGTGCATAAGTAGAGGCTGTCAATCATGCTGATTGGATTGGGATGATTGAAATCCACCACACTTTAGATTGGGGAGAGTTTAAGTAGCAGCTACTTAAATAGTGTTTCGGGCTCTGAGCTTAATAAATTGATCCCAATGTATGAGAAATTGTTCTCTCATAAACATTTTAACACTGGGAACATATTAATTTATTAACATATAGAATTATTAACAGTACAGTGTCTCTTTAATTAAATATTTTTTCTATTCAAACTAATTCAGCAGGGTCAGTTGTGTATTTACTAATAATGCCTTTTTCATAAGAAAACTTTGATGCGTCTTGGCATGTTCTCCACCAGTCTTTCACATTGCTGTTGGGTGAATTTATGCCACTGCTGGTGCAAAAATGTAAGCAGCTCGGCTTTGTTTGATGGCTTGTGACCATCCGTATTCCTCTAGATCACATTCCAGAGGTTTTCAATGGGGTACAGGTCTGGAGATTTTACTGGCCATGACAGGGTATTGATCTGGTGCTCCTCCGTCCACATCTTGGTTGACCTGGCTGTGTGGCATGGAGTATTGTCCTGCTGGAAAAAAACAATCCTTAGAGTTGGGGAGCTTTGTCAGAGCAAAAGGAAGCAAGTTTTCTTCCAGGATAACCTTTGATTCATGCGTACTTCATAAAGATAAATCTGCCTGATTTCAGGTCATCTTCTCTGATGAGTCCAGTTTTCAGCTTTTCTCAATACCTGGTTGTCTAACAGTTAGAAGGAGACCTGGAGAGGCCTACAAGCTACAGTATCTTGCACCCACTGTGAAATTTGGTGGAGGATCGGTGATGATCTGGGAGTACTTTAGCAAGGCTGGAATCAGGCAGATGTATCTTTGTGAATGGCACATGAATCAAGCCACAAACAAGGATATCCTGGAAGAAAATTTGCTTCCTTCTGCTCTGACAAAGTTCCCCAACATTGAGGATTGGTTTTTCCAGCAGGACAATTTAACATAAGTAAATTGGAAAGCTCTTTAAAATTGTATTCTCTGTTAGAATAAGGAAAGTTTAATTTTGGCTTTACTGTCACTTTAGACCGAATTTGATGCAATAAAATAATATAGCCATTTTTGTATACTGTGTGATACAAATCCTTTAAAAATGCTACTAATGGTGATTAAACTGTTAAAACTGTGCAGTCTGATGTACTTAAAATAATAAAAAAAAAATGGAAAATAATTACAAAAATGATGTGTCCTTTTTATTCTAAAAATCATAACAAGATAAATATGAGTGATGCTTAAATTAATGGTAAATTTTAACTAATAAAATGCCATAAATGTAATCTTTGCCATTAAAAAAAGTATTTGTACCTTTTTTTCTTTTTAATCCATCTGTGAAAGGGTTAAATTTTATCATATAGTAATGCTTCTATTGCAATGTTATGCTTAAAGCCCAACCCCTTTAAAGCCCTTACGGCTAGATTTAGAGTTCTGCGGCCAAAGGGGTGCGTTAGCTACGCGTGCTTTTTTTCCCCCGCACCTTTTAAATACAGCTGGTATTTAGAGTTCACAGAATGGCTGCGTTAGGCTCCAAAAAAAGGGAGCGTAGAGCATATTTAACGCCACTGCAACTCTCGATACCAGCGGTGCTTACGGACGCGGCCAGCTTAAAAAACGTGCTCGTGCACGATTCCCCCATAGAAAACAATGGGGCTGTTTGAGCTGAAAAAAAACCTAACACCTGCAAAAAAGCAGCGTTCAGCTCCTAACGCAGCTACATTGTTTTCTATGGGGAAACACTTCCTAAGTCTGCACCTAACACTCTAACATGTACCCCGAGTCTAAACACCCCTAACCTTACACTTATTAACCCCTAATCTGCCACCCCCGCTATCGCTGACCCCTGCATATTATTATTAACCCCTAATCTGCCGCTCCGTACACCGCCGCTACCTACATTATACCTATGTACCCCTAATCTGCTGCCCCTAACACCGCCAACCCCTATATTATATTTATTAACCCCTAATCTGCCCCCCACAACGTCGCCTCCACCTACCTACAATAATTAACCCCTAATCTGCCGACCGAACAGCATCGCTACTATAATAAATGTATTAACCCCTAATCCGCCTCACTCCCGCCTCAATAACCCTATAATAAATAGTATTAACCCCTAATCTGCCCTCCCTAACATCGCAGAAACCTAACTTCAAACATTAACCCCTAATCTGCCGACCGGATTGCACCGTTACTATAATAAATGTATTAACCCCTAAAGCTAATTCTAACCCTAACACTAACACCCCCCTAAGTTAAATATAATTTAAATCTAACGAAATAAATTATTTCTTATTAAATAAATTATTCCTATTTAAAGCTAAATACTTACCTGTAAAATAAACCCTAATATAGCTACAATATAAATTATTATTATATTGTAGCTATTTTAGGATTTATAATTATTTTACAGGTAACTTTGTAATTATTTTAACCAGGTACAATAGCTATTAAATAGTTAATAACTATTTAATAGTTACCTAGTTAAAATAATTACAAAATTACCTGTAAAATAAATCCTAACCTAAGTTACAATTAAACCTAACACTACACTATCAATAAATAAATAAAATACCTACAATTACCTACAATTAAACCTAACACTACACTATCAATAAATTAATTAAATACAATACCTACAAATAAATACATTTAAATAAACTAACTAAAATACAAAAACTAAAAAAGAACTAAGTTACAAAAAATAAAAAAATATTTCTGTTCCGATCAGCCAATAGAATGCGAGCTCAATCTGATTGGCTGATTCCATCATGTTATGGTTAGGGTTAGAATTAGCTTTAGGGGTTAAAAAATTTATTAGAATAGCGGTGAGCTCCGGTCGGCAGATTAGGGGTTAATGCTTGAAGTTAGGTGTCGGCGATGTTAGGGAGGGCAGATTAAGGGTTAATACTATTTATTATAGGGTTATTGAGGCGGATTAGGGGTTAATAACTTTATTATAGTAGCGGTGAGGTCCGCTCGGCAGATTAGGGGTTAATAAGTGTAGGTAGGTGGCGGCGACGTTGGGGGGGGGGCAGATTAGGGGTTAATAAATATAATATAGGTGTCGGCGGTATTAGGGGCAGCAGATTAGGGGTACATTGGGATAATTTAGCTGGCGGCGGTGTACGGAGCGGCAGATTAGGGGTTAAAAAATTTAATAGACTGGCGGCGATGTGGGGGGACCTCGGTTTAGGAGTACATAGGTAGTTTATGGGTGTTAGTGTACTTTAGAGCACAGTAGTTAAGAGCTTTATAAACCGGCGTTAGCCCAGAAAGCTCTTAACTGCTGTTTTTTTTCTGCGGCTGGAGTTTTGTCGTTAGATTTCTAACGCTCACTTCAGCCACGACTCTAAATACAGGCGTTAGAAAGATCCCATTGAAAAGATAGGATACGCAATTGACGTAAGGGGATCTGCGGTATGGAAAAGTCGCGGCTGCAAAGTGAGCGTTAGACCCTTTCCTGACTGACTCCAAATACCAGAGGGCGGTAAAAAACAGCGTTAGGAGCCTCTAACGCTGGTTTTCACGGCTACCGCCCAACTCTAAATCTAGCCGTTAGAAAGCCTATGAAGAATAGGTGGAATTACTCTCTATGTCACAGCTCAGCCAAAAGGGGAAATGAAGGGGGCAGAGGAACAGACAATACTAATTAGGATTATAAACCTTTTATTATAAAGTATATATAGACTTAAAAAAAATAATAATGTGGTTTTACTTGCAAACTAATATATTTTTCATTGCAACATTCTTATCGTCTGAAATTTATTATCACTTTAATTGAGATAACTAATTAAAGAAGACTTCTATATTATTTAATTATAAGCTAGTAAAAATTAATTAATTATATTAATCACTTGTTTATAAACCAGTTTCATGGAACAATATAATGAAAAAATGATATTCAGCACAAGACAAATAACATGCTTTGATATTAGATTTTTTAAACCATATTAAAAGATACAATTCTAAGGATAAAAACATTGTAAAGTACACAATTAAGGCACGTGCATGCAGAGCAGAAGGACAGAAATGTTCAAAACGAGGCCTGATAACACAGTATACATAGTTGTCAAATGAATAGATTGTCCTTCATAATTAATGTCAACAGAAGAAACACACCACAGGTTTTAGCGTGAAAATGGACACATGACGACTGCAAAGGAAAAGTGATACTTCGAGAGACAAAATGGGACAAAAACGGTGGTTATCAAGTGAAAATGTGTATATATGTCACCAAAACACAAATGTCCAATTTTCACGCATGTATACATATATCATGCTACATTTTTGTATATATGCCCCAAACATCTTCCTAATGTGCTCATAGTTTTAAAGGGCCATTCTTGTGAAAAAAAAAAAAGATATGATCTAATTCTTAGAGCATACAATTTTAACACTAAGGACGCTTTAAGTCTAGGAGACCAATGATCTTAAGATCTCCCCGAGGGCGAGATTCTCTACTATTTTTATCAGTACTGCGGGGTCCCTCATAACATTTTAGAGAGGCAAATTTTAGCTTGAGATCTCTTTAAATAGCTATGCATGGTCCTGGATATGAAGGATAGAAACATATATTTGCATATAATGTTAAGAAAAGCCTCCAACAACTTTACATACTGGCACGTTTTTTATCATCAAGCCCTATATGTTTAATCTCGTTAAAGTATCGCTCAGGAGCTGCAGTCCTAAGCAGAAACTGTCATTGACCCAAGCAGCAGTGGCAGTCAACAGCTGGGCCGGTACTTTAACTATGCGTTTAACCCATATGAGTGGGTTAAACACATAGACTTGCAGCATCACAAGTGTTAAAAATAATATGCTCTTGTTAATTAGAGCATGTCATTTTCTAGCTAGAATGGCCCTTTAAGAGTAATGTGGAAGACCCAGTTTAATCTATAAAGGATATTACATCTAACAGTAAGCCATTAAACTAATATTACATTATAATAGCATTTATGTAATAAAGCAGGAATAAAATAAACTAATGCTTTGGGTTATTGCTGAGGAAGACAAAAACAAACCTGAATTTCTTTTCCAGGTCCTCTTTGAAGCCTGAATATAAATTGCAATAAAAATAAAACGTTATAAATATTAAAGCTCAGAATGGATATATAGATTATCAGGAGAATATAGTAATTCTATTATCAAAAAAATCACTCCTAGTGTTTTTCAATAAACCAAATAGATGGAAGATTAAAAAAACAAAAAAAAAAAACAGTTGTATTTCGCTGCCTTAATTACAAAAATTTCTAAACTATACACAAAATGTTTGTATGAGCACAAAAAGTATTGTATGTAGTGTATGTATAAAAAGGGAATTAATGTGATCCAACCACATTATGATTTCAGTGTAGCTCAAAGGGACAATGAACCCAATTTTTTTATTTTGTGATTCAGATAGAGCATGCAATTTTAAGCAACTTTCTAATTTACTCCTATTATCAATTTTTCTTCGTTCTCTTGCTATCTTTATTTGAAAAGAAGGCATCTAAGCTAAGGAGCCAGACAATTTTTGGTTCAGACCCTGGACAGCACTTGTTTAGTCGTGGGTGAATTTATCCACCAATCAGCAAGAACAACCCAGGTTGTTCACCAAAAATGGGCCGGCATCTAAACTTAATTCTCTTGGTATCTTTATTTGAAAAGCAAGAATTTAAGAACATTTGATAATAGGAGTAAATTAGAAAGTTGCTTAAAATTGCATGCTCTATCTGATTCACAAAAGAAAAAAATTGGGTTCAGTGTCCCTTTAACAGTTAAACATAAGTGGTCTTTCATTTTTCTTTCATGATTTAGAGCATACAGTGTGCCTGTCAGAAGTACTATATGGCAGCAGTATTTGCCATGTATTGCTCCACAAAATGTGCATGCTACCTACCTAACGCCTAGATTTAGAGTTCTGCGTTAGCCATTAAAAGCAGCGTTAAGGGGTTCTAACGCTGCTTTTGGCCGCCCGCTGGTATTTAGAGTCAGGCAGGAAAGGGTCTACCGCTCACTTTCAAGCCACAACTTTTCCATACCGCAGATCCCCTTACGCCAATTGCGTATCCTATCTTTTCAATGGGATCTTCCTAACGCTGGTATTTAGAGTCTTGGCTGAAGTGAGCGGTAGACCCTCTACCGACAAGACTCCTACCGCCCATGGAAAGGCTGTAGTTAAGAGCTTTATGGGCTAACGCCGGTATATAAAGCTCTTAACTACAGTGCTCTAAAGTGCACTAACACCCATAAATTACCTATGTACCCCTAAACCGAGGTCCCCCCACATCGCCGCCAATATAATAAATATTTTTAACCCCTAATCTGCCGACCGCACATTGCCGCCACCTACATTTTCCCTATGAACCCCTAATCTGCTGCCCCTAACATCGCCGACACCTACATAATATTTATTAACCCCTAATCTCCCCCCCCCAACGTCGCCGCCACCTAACTTCAAGTATTAACCCCTAATCTGCCGACCGGACCTCGCCACTACTATAATAAATGTATTAACCCCTAACGCTAAGTCTAACCCTAACACCCCCCTAAATTAAATATAATTTTAATCTAACAAAATAAATTAACTCTTATTAATTAAAGTCTTCCTATTTAAAACTAAATACTTACCTGTAAAATAAACCCTAATATAGCTACAATATAACGAATAATTATATTGTAGCTATTTTAGGATTTATATTTATTTTACAGGCAACTTTGTATTTATTTTAACTAGGTACAATAGCTATTAAATAGCTATTAACTATTTAATAGCTACGTAGTTAAAATGAATACAAAATTACCTGTAAAATAAATCCTAACCTAAGTTACAATTAAAACCTAACACTACACTATCATTAAATTAATTAAATAAATAAATTAACTACCAATAACAACAATTAAATACAATTAAATAAACTAAACTAAATTACAAAAAAAAACCCCACTAAATTACAGAAAATAAAAAAAGATTACAAGAATTTGAAACTAATTACACCTAATCTAATTACACCCCTAATAAAATAATAAAAAATAATAAAAGTCCCTACCCTATTCTACATTACAAAGTAATCAGCTCTTTTACCAGCCCTTAAAAGGGCTTTTTGCGGGGCATGCCCAAAAGTAATCAGCTCTTTTGCCTGTAAAAAAAAATACAACCCCTCCCCAACATTAAAACCCACCACCCACATACCCCTACTCTAACCCACCCAAACCCCCCTTAAATAAACCTAACACTACCCCCCTGAAGATCTCCCTACCTTGAGTCGTCTTCACCCAGCCGGACCGACGTCTTCATCCAATGGGGCAGAAGAGGACATCCAGACCGGCAGAAGTCTTCATCCTATCCAGGCAGAAGAGGACATCCGGACTGGCAGACATCTTCATCCAAGCGGCATCTTCTATCTTCATCCATCCGACGAGGAGCTGCTCCATCTTCAAGACCTCCAGCGCGGAACATCCTTCTTCACCGACGACTACCCGAGGAATGAAGGTTCCTTTAAGTGACGTCATCCAAGATGGCGTCCCTCGAATTCCGATTGGCTGATAGGATTCTATCAGCCAATCAGAATTAAGGTAAGAAAAATCTGATTGGCTGATTCAATCAGCCAAACAGATTCAAGTTCAATCCGATTGACTGATCAGATTTTTCCTACCTTAATTCCGATTGGCTGATAGAATCCAATCAGCCAATCGGAATTCGAGGGACGCCATCTTGGATGACGTCACTTAAAGGAACCTTCATTCGTCGGGTAGTCGTCGGTGAAGAAGGATGTTCCGCGCCGGAGGTCTTAAAGATGGAGCCACTCCTCGTCGGATGGATGAAGATAGAAGATGCCGCTTGGATGAAGTCCGGATGTCCTCTTCTGCCCGGATAGGATGAAGACTTCTGCTGGTCTGGATGTCCTCTTCTGCCCCATTGGATGAAGACTTCGGCCCAGCTGGGTGAAGACGACTAAAGGTAGGGATATCTTCAGGGGGGTAGTGTTAGGTTTATTTAAGGGGGGGTTGGGTGGGTTAGAGTAGGGGTATGTGGGTGGTGGGTTTTAATGTTGGGAGGGGGTTGTATTTTTTTTTACAGGCAAAAGAGCTGATTACTTTGGGGCATGCCCTGCAAAAAGCCCTTTTAAGGGCTGGTAAAAGAGCTGATTACTTTGTAATGTAGAATAGGGTAGGGACTTTTATTATTTTTTTTTTATTATTATTTTATTAGGGCGCTTAGATTAGGTGTAATAAGTTTAAAATTCTTGTAATCTTTTTTTATTTTCTGTAATTTAGTGTTTTTTTTTTTTGTAATTTAGTTTAGTTTATTTAATTGTATTTAATTGTTGTTATTGGTAGTTAATTTATTTAATTAATTTAATGATAGTGTAGTTTTAGGTTTAATTGTAACTTAGGTTAGGATTTATTTTACAGGTAATTTTGTATTTCTTTTAACTAGGTAGATATTAAATAGTTAATAACTATTTAGTAGCTATTGTACCTAGTTAAATACAAAGTTGCCTGTAATAAAAATCCTAAAATAGCTACAATATAATTATTTGTTATATTGTAGCTATATTAGGGTTTATTTTACAGGTAAGTATTTAGTTTTAAATAGGAAGGCTTTAGTTAATAAGAGTTAATTTATTTTGTTAGATTAAAATTATATTTAATTTAGGGGGGTGTTAGGGTTAGGGTTAGACTTAGCTTTAGGGGTTAATACATTTATTATAGTAGCAGCGAGGTCCGGTCAGCAGATTAGGGGTTAATACTTGATGTTAGGTGGCGGCGAGGTTGGGGGGGCAGATTAGGGGTTAATACAATTTATTATAGTGTTTGTGAGGCAGGAATGAGGCTGTTTAGGGGTTAATACATTTATTATAGTGGCGGCGATGTCCGGTTGGCAGATTAGGGGTTAATAAGTGTAGTTAGGTGGCGGCGACGTTGGGGAGGGCAGATTAAGGGTTAATAAATATAATATAGGGGTCGGCGGTGTTAGGGGCAGCAGATTAGGGGTTCATAGGGATAATGTAGGTTGTGGCGGTGTCCGGAGCGGAAGATTAGGGGTTAATAATAATATGCAGGGGTCAGCGATAGGGGTTAATAAGTGTAAGGTTAGGGGTTTTTAGACTCAGGGTTCATGTTAGGGTGTTAGGTGCAGACTTAGAGAGTGTTTCCCCATAGGAAACAATGGGGCTGCGTTAGGAGCTGAACGCTGCTTTTTTGCAGGTGTTAGGTTTTTTTTCAGCCAGCTCAGCCCCATTGTTTCCTATGGGGATATCGTGCACGAGCATGTTTTGCCAGCATACCGCTACCATAAGCAACGCTGGTATTGAGAGTTGAAGTGGAGCTAAGTTAGGCTCAACGCACCCTTTTTTGAGCCTAACGCAGCCCCTCAGACAACTCTCAATACCAGCGTTGTTGGAAGGGTGCCCTGGGAAAAAAAAGCAGCGTTAGCTCTGCGGGTCTTTACCGACAAAACTCTAAATCTAGCCGTAAGTATGCTCTGCACCAAATAATACATTGAAATTGAAGACAATTTGATAAGAGAATAAAACTGAATTTTTTTAAAAATTGTATACTCAGTCTGAATCATGAAAGAAACATTTCGGGTTTTGATGTCCCTTTAATTCAAATGATATGTTCCTGGGTCTGTGTATGTGTATATTTAGGTATGTGACACTTAATAAATGTTCAGTTGAACAATATGAATTGAAAGTAAATATTTTTGGTGCTTATATTTTCCTAAGAAAAGGAAAGCATAGAAAATAAATAAGAGGAGGCTTTAAAGGTTGAAGGCTACAAATAAAAATAGGGAAGTAAGAAAATATTGTTATGAGGGAAGAAAAAGAGATCAACATGATTACAAATCTATCTATAATCTATCTGTATATCTGCCTATAATCTATCTAAAATCTAGCAGTCTGTCTATCTATCTGCCTATCTGTCTATCTATCTATTATCTATCATCTATCATCTATATATCATCTCTCTCTATCATCTTTCTCTCTGTCTGTGTCGCTACAGAGATTCATAGAGTTCCACATATTACTGGATTGGTGTTTACGACTCTTACGTTATTCATAGAAAAATGTATAAAGCAGTCACAGACTAGGGGAAAGATCCCATGGGACTAACTATTGATAGCAAATAAACTACACCATTATTGTACAGAACTCTTGCTATAGATTCTAGGTTGTGGCGGTTTAGGGGGTTTATTTTTGTGGGAGTTATGGCAGTTTAGATGTTAATAATGTAGCGGAGTACTTTGCAATGTGGGTTATGGTGAACTAGGGGTTACTAGTGTAGCAGAGTAGTTTGCAATGGGGGATGTGGTGGATTAGGGGTAAATAGTGTTAAGGGTAGATAGTGTAGGTCGTGAAACTAAATTTTAATGTTTTTTTTTGTGCTTGGTGCAACTTTTTTCAAACCCAAACCCTTTACGTGAGCTTTGAGCTTGCATAAAGAGCTTGAGTGTTGGCTTTTACTTTGAACTATTTATATCAATAGTATCTCTCAGCGCTCATAGTATCCCAATAATGCTTAGTGATAAATGGGGTACCTAGCTGCCCCTAAAAGTGGTAAAGATATGTTGGTTGTATATCAGAAAGCGCCTAATTAAAGGCTATGGGAAATGGGTTTGGGAAATACCGTGTATGTCTATATTTCAAATATGATTAATTCTCATATATGTAGGAATGTATTCCGGAATACTGTATTGAAATATATACAAATTTATTTCCTCATACAATTGATTAAAACATATGATTGAAACATACAGTTAAAAACATGGATCCATGTAAAAGTATACAATTATAATAGGTTACAATCTTGGTTCATAAAAGACAAAAAATTAACATAATAATTCCTAAACTCTCCTCTTAAAAATCTCTAAAAATTCTTACAATATTGTTTAAAACATATGATCCATTGTGGTCCCTAACCGGTTAGGGTGATTTGATATTTTCAAAAACAGTTTCTAGTCTCTTATTTGGTGTGACTTCATTAGTAAAATGTGAAGCAAAAAAAAGTGTGAAACAAAAAATTCTTTAGGTGTTGTAGTAGTGATGAAAAAATGTTGAAAAAATGTTGAAAAAGATTCTAAAAAAATTCTAAAAAAATCCTTTTAAACGTGAAGTCCAATATTTAAATATGAAGTGAAATCAAAAATCAAAAAGTAAAAAATAATAATAATAAAGTTCTTCCGTGTTTTAAATCCAAAATGGTGGTTTTGGTGGTTGTGAGATACCAAATGTGTGAAAAAATATGGACAGTCATTGGTGAGCAGATTTTCATTATTTCCATTACATTTGTAGCATTATTGCACTATGTTATTTTGTTGTTCACAGGTTTGATAAGGATAGAGTCTTTTATCACAGACCGAACACCTTAGAATCAATACACCAACAACAAACCATTTATTAAGGAGAAGGAAGATTCACACCAACTATAATTTTCCACATTCACTTTAATCACAGACTTATTATTTGAAAAGGATTTGGATTCAACTCATTTAATTTTTTCCATATTTTTTCACACATTTGGTATCTCACAACCACCAAAACCACCATTTTGGATTTAAAAAACGGAAGAACTTTATCATTATTATTTTTTACTTTTTGATTTTTGATTTCACTTCATATTTAAATATTGGACTTCACATTTAAAAGGATTTTTTTTAGAATTTTTTTAGAATCTTTTTCAACATTTTTTCATCACTACTACAACACCTAAAGAATTTTTTGTTTCACACTTTTTTTGCTTCACATTTTACTAATGAAGTCACACCAAATAAGAGACTAGAAACTGTTTTTGAAAATATCAAATCACCCTAAACGGTTAGGGACCACAACGGATCATATGTTTTAAACAATATTGTAAGAATTTTTAGAGATTTTTAAGAGGAGAGTTTAGGAATTATTATGTTAATTTTTTGTCTTTTATGAACCAAGATTGTAACCTATTATAATCGTATACTTTTACATGGATCCATGTTTTTAACTGTATGTTTCAATCATATGTTTTAATCAATTGTATGAGGAAATAAATTTGTATATATTTCAATACAGTATTCCGGAATACATTCCTACATATATGAGAATTAATCATATTTGAAATATAGACATACACGGTATTTCCCAAACCCATTTCCCATAGCCTTTTACTTTGAACTAGTAATATGAGCATAAATTAAAGGGACAGTCTACACCTTAGTCATCTTAAAGTCTTAACTTAGATTAAGCTGCAAATAGCCTCCTGCACCCTTATTATATCATGCAGCAGGAACAGTAAAAAAGTTATTTTAAAATGAATATTGTTTCTGGCCAGTTTGAAATGGCTGCCAAGCCCAGCCCACTGATGACATCACAATCTGGGCTGCATCTAGGCACTCTGTTGAATAGCATTGATAGTCTGTTAAATCCAACTAGTGAGCCTTTTGTGATTGGATGCCACATGCAGCCCAGATCATGATGTCATCAGTGGGCTGATCTTGGCAGCCATTTTAAAGTGACCAGAAACAATATTAATTTTAAAATAACTGTTTTTCTCTTCCTGCTGCATGATATAGAAAAGGTGCAGGAGGATATTTGCAGCTTCATCTAAGGTAAGACTTTAAGATGACCAAGGTGTACACTGTCCCTTTAACGCGATCACGATATTGTGTTAACGTTACCGCTCTTCTTGTAATATAGCCTGAGATAAGTAATTATCTCCTAATTGCCCTATTACCTGAGGGATTAGAGTTAATTAAGGAGGTTTTTTTTCTAGGTACTGGTAGCCTCTTGTGTGGGATGATTTTGCTTTGAGGGGGGGCAGAGTTAAGACTTATTCATTGATTGGGCTAGGGTGTTAATGTGTGACAGAAGTTAGGGTAAGAAGATTTAAGGATAGGACTAATTGCAGTACGGAAGGAAGGAGTTAATAAGTGGTGTCTAGTCGCAGTTGTGGAAACATAGGTGTGGTGCTGAGGTTGTTAGTAGATTAATTACTGAGGCAGTAGGCAGGGTGGTTTATAATAATGCATGATGATTAAGTAAGGGTTTTTGTACTAATGAGATCCATGGTGAAAGTGGTTAATTTCTGGGATAGTGGTTTAGAATGGTTAGGGTTATCGGATGTTATGATGCCTTCAACAATTATGAACTGCAGCAGTGATGTGAATCTGCTTCTTCTTATAGGAATGCATTTTTAGCCAGAACAGTGCAAACAGCTTTTATATTGTCAGTAATAATCACAGCATCTGCCCCTTGCCATACCCATTTGTTAAGATCATGCCTGATACAGTTCTGCTAGCTATTACCTGCCTACTGTGTCTTGCTGGCTTTTGCAAGCATGCTGTCTCCTGTTAGACATTGCATCTTATTGCATCTGAAACTAGATGATGTTTGAGGTTGCAATTGTTGATGAATATTATAATAAAATAATATGTAGGTTGTTTAAGCTATGGATTCATTCTTAAGGCTATATGCAGATCATTTTGTAAGTAAAAAACCCCATAAAATTGGAGGTATTATTTATATAAAATTAATTTCAATATACCTCTTTTTTAATTGTGGCCAATTGTGGAGCAGGCACGAATTGTAATTGCTGAAATCACGTGTATTTAGACCCGTAATGTTTCTCAAGCAGGCATGAATGGCATGTTGCATTATCTTGCACATGCACAATGTGTCCCTGTGCTTATGCACATATTTTTTCTGTATTTGGGCATGCTCAATTTGTTTGACTTTGCATGTACAATGTGTCTGAGTGACATCATCATTGATTTTAAACAGATGCACAAGTTTAATGTACATTAATGTACATTCCTGGGGTTTATTTCTTGTATAAAAACATGATAGATTGCAAGCACCTACGAAAAAGTGTGTTTATTGGGATGAGTGCCGTAATCCTGCCTCATCCCAATAAACCCTGCCCATAGACTTCACTGACATCCACATTCATGGATTTACCCTTAATCTGCTTCCGGGAGTCAACCACACTCCCTAACCATTTTAACTCTGTCCCCAGACTGCTCTGCTTTAATCTAGAATATCAAAACTCCCCCCCATAGCTTCCTTGTCATAGATATAGTTTTCTGTTTGCTTGAAGATTTGGGAAGTTTGGATATCTTAGGACCCAAAAAAGTAATTTTATCACCGGACTTAGTATAAAACCTGTTGACTGCAATGCTCTCTAATGTGTACATATCACACAAATGGAAATCTAAATGAATGGTTGATTTGGATAGAAATTGACTTGATTAACAGTAATAGTGTACCAGTCTTATACAAACTGGCAGTGATATGAAGAACATCAGTACCAGTCTAACATAGTACTTCTGCTAGTGTTAGCAATATAGCAAGTTTTCTATTGCAAAATAATACATAAGGGATTTACAATATGTTATTTAGCTTCATATGGTGGTCTATCCCATTTGATTATGTGTAATAACTCTCATGGCCTTCATGTTTTTTACATATGACATAAGTAACAAGACTCACATTTTCCTTACATAACTGAGTATTGAGGTTTGCATGTAACATATTTTTTTTTTTAAGAATACAAGTGCTTAGACAGAGAATTGCCTGCCAAAGTAACAAGTCTATTGATTGCCCTACATTAGCTTAAGGAAATACCCTTGAAAGCTGGCTTGCTACCTCCCAGAAGGACTGGAATATGGCACTATTGTTATACAGCATAGTATCTGTGATATTGCTACATTATATTTTTTTATTTATGTTACAATGTTTACCATAAAATAAGATCTATGATCCCTAAGTTCACTGCCGCTATGAAAAATAACAAAAGTGTGTAGAATTTATTGTTATAAATATTTTTTGCTCTCAAATTATGAAAATAATATTACTGTTTTAATAAAGTGCATTTAAAAAAAAAACTTCTATTGTACTATTCTATATAATAAACGGCCAAGTATGTTTGTCAGATAGAGAATGCACTAGGACAAACATACCTGGCCATTTGGATCCTGACAGCAGAGAGAACAGAGCAAGGCTAAAGCGGCATGTTCGGGGGGCGTGACTGTCGGGAGCGTTGTGATAGGGGCTTGGCCGGGCGTGACAAGGGGCATGACTGGGCATGTCAATGGGCGGGGTCGGGCGGGTTGCCACAATGGGGGTGTGGTCAGATGGGCCATGAGAGAGAGAGAGCAAAGGGTTTGAAAGAGAGCCAGAGAGGGGAAGAGAAAGAGAGGGGGGCAAGAACAAAAGTAAGGGGGGGGGGGAGAGAGCAAAAGAAAGGGGGGAGAGATGTCAAAAGAGAGGGGGGAGAGAGAGAGCAAAAGAGAGGGGGAGAGAGCCAAAGAGGGGGAAGAGAGCCAAAGAGGGGGGAGAGAGAGAGCAAAAAAGAGGGGAGAGAGATATAGCAAAAGAGAGCGGGGAGAGAGAGCAAAAGAGAGGGGGGAGAGAGAGCAAAAGAGAGGGGAGAGAGAGAAAAATAGAGAGGGGAGAGAGACAGAGAAAAAGAGGGGGGAGAGAGTAAAATAGAGGGGACAGGGATAGCAAAAAGAGAGAGGGAGAGAGCAAAAGAGAGGTGGAGAGAGAGCAAAAGAGAAGGGAGCAAAAGAGAAGGGGGAGATAGCAAAAGAGGGGGAGAGAGAGCAAAAGAGAGGGGTAGAAAGAGCAAAAGGGAAGGGAGAGAGAGAGAACAAACTATTTGGGGGGAAAGAGAGAGCAAAAGAGAGGGGGGAGAGAAAAATAGAAGGGGAGAGAGAGAGAGAGCAAAAGAGGGGGGAGAGAGAGCAAAAAAGAGGAGAGAGAGAGAGAGAGAAAAATAGAGGGGGGAGAGAGAGAGCAAAAGAGGGCGGAGAGAGCAAAAGAGAGGGGACAGGGAGAGCAAAAGAGAGGGGGAGAGAGCAAAATAGAGGGGAGAGAGAGAGCAAAAGGTGAGAGAGCAAAAGAGAGGGGGGGAGATAGCAAAAGAGGGGGAGAGAGAGCAAAAGAGAGGGGTAGAAAGAGCAAAAGAGAAGGAAGAGAGAGAAAGAGAGCAAACAAATCGGGGGAGAGAGAGTAAAAAAGAGTGTATAATGTATAATGATGAGGCTACATCTATGAAATAACTTGTAGGGGTCTCATACCCCAAAGCTAAATAATAAAATGTCACATAGATTAATAGTTGCTCAACCATGGTCTGAAGACCTAAAATACAGTATATTACGTAAACCCATTAACATAAATGAAAAGAACAGTGTAAGTTGAGAACTAAAGACAGATACTCTCCCAGCTATATAAATAACTGTCCCATATAGTGAATAAGAACTGTTCAGAGTTTTGTAAACAATCCTCTCGAGAGGGAAAGAGATTATGAAGTGTCCTCCACTTAATCTGAAGCGATCCTCCTGCTAACCCACACCACATTTGTCAGTTTTGTTCTGTTGGGTAGGTGCCGGCATTCCATTAAGGACATGGGTTGCATACGGAGCTGGGTGATGAAAGCATCCCATCCTGTCAGAGAGATCAACTGTGGGCTTTAGGGCTCTAGATAGGCGGATGATAGCTCTCGCTTTCGGGAATGATGCTATAAGCTTCGTCAGTAACACTGCTAGCTGTGTTTGATGTCCATGAGAGCCAGGAACTGCCAACACATCAGTAACTCTAACTGAATCTTCAGTAGCAGGGTGTGACGCTCCATCACTCGTATGGCTTTTGTTTGCGGTTAGCGTGAGAGAAAGCTGCTCACCTTGCTCGGACGGGCGGAAAGTTAGACATTGTGCTGTTGCAGGGAAGCATGTCTTTTGGGAGCCTGTCACTATACTCTGTCTCTGTTTTATGACAGTTCCATTATTAGGATGTATTGTGGTTAGCAACGGAAAGCATAGTACCTCAGTGACATGCATCTGGTTACTGATTGGAGTAGAAGGCTCCGAGGCCATGGATTTTAATGGTGGGTCCTCCATTGCACTCCCTTTTATCAACAAAGTCAGGTCATCAAAGTTATACTGCATTTGCCGGCCAAGATCAGAAAGGAGGATGTGTAGCATTGTGTGAAATTCTTCCCTGTTTAGTGTCGCCCTATTGAGCTTATTTAGCCCCGTGCTCTGATGGTATGCATTGTAGGCCACAGCCCAACGTCTCTTCAGTCTAAATCCATATTGGGAGATCGTAGAAGCAGTAAATCTCTTATGGATCTGTTCAGCTTGGGTATATACGTCATTATATGAGTTCAGTAGATAGGGATTCTGCTTAGTTCAGTTGATATGTCATAGATTGATTAGAGCTCTTTCAGAGCTTTAGAAAGTGGGACCTATCATGTCCGCTGCTTAGGCATGCCACAGCCTGAGGATCTCTTGACCTTGAACCATACCTTGGAAGCATGGCATTCTGCCGAGACACCATCAGATCCTACTCCGGCACCCTCCATTTGAGGGTTAACCTGGAGAACACCTCCAGATGGAGAGTCCACTCCCCGTGATGAAATGTCTTTCTGCTCAGGAAATCCTCTTCCCAGTTGTCCACTCCAGGAATTTGGATGGCAGATAGACAACAACTGTGAGCTTCCGTCTACTAAATAATCTGTTTCACCTCTTTCATGGCTAAGGAACTCCGAGTTCCTCCCTGCCTCCCTGGTGGTGATGTAAGCCACTGAAGTGATGTTGTCCGACTAAAACCTGATAAACCGGGCTAAAAACAATTGAGGCCAAGCCATCAGAGTATTGTAAATTGCTCTCAACTCCAAGATGTTTATGGGGAGAGCTGACTCCTCCCACGTCCATAGTCCCTGCACCTTTAAGGAGTCCCAGACTTCTCCCCAGCCTAGCAGGCTGGTGTCCATGGTCACAATCACCGTTGTCAGAAAAATATTAATAGGGAATCTATAATAGTCCTTAAGAAAACCACCCTTGTAGCTGGAACAAGGGAACTGTTTTCCAGATTCACTTTCAAACCGTGGGAACGTAGAAAAGACAACAAGATCTCTGTATGAGAGTTTGCTTGTTGAAAAGATAGTGCCTGAACCAATATCTAGTCCAGGTATGGTGCCACTGCAATTCCCTGAGACCTGATCACTGCCAAGAGAGCCCCCAGAACCTTTGAGAAAATTCTGGGAGCTGTGGCAACTTCAAGCAGTAGAGCCACAAACTGAAAGTGTTTGTTTAGAAAGCCAAATCTCAGGAATTTATGATGATCCATGTGGATGGGAACATGAAGCTACGAGTCCTTCAGGTCTATGGTCGGTACCCTGAGAAACTTGTTGAGGCACTTTAGGTCTAAAATGGGTCGAAAAGTTCCCTCTTTTTTGGGAAACACAAACAGATTTGAATAGAATCCTAGACCCTGTTCCCATACTAGAACTGGAACAATCACTCCCAGGGAGGAAAGGTCCTTAACACAGTTCAAGAATGCCTCTCTTTTTACCTGGTCTGCAGGTAATCTTGAGAGGTGGAATCTGCCTCTGGGAGGGAAAGTTTTGAAATATATTTTTTAACCCTGAGATACTATGTCCACAGCCCAAGGATATGGGAAATCTCATCTCCACGCTTGACAAACAGGGAAAGTCTGTCCCCCACTTGATCCGATCCCGGACTGGGGGCCAACCCTTCCTGCTGTCTTAGACTAAGCTGAGGGTTTCTTTAATTGTTTCCCCTTATTCCAAGACTGATTGGGCTTCCAAAAATACTTGGACTGCTCCTGCTTGGAAGAGGGAGAGGAAGAATTTTTTTTTTTTTTAATATTTTTATTTGAGGTTCATTCGAAGGCATACAGATTCACAAAAGCAAGTCTTACATCACATGAAATAAAACCTCAGAGTTACAAAAGACATAAACAGTAAAATGCAAGGATGAAGAATATAAAGCCAACATTTTACACATTATGAAGACATAATAAGAATAGGGTGCCAAACTTCTGGAAACCTTCTAAATGACACCATAGGTCGCTTTTGGACCTCTATAGGTAAAAGGTAGTAATAAAGCTAGAGAAGGGATTTATAAACATGAGACCAGCTATGGATCTCAACAGTGAACCTAATTTTTATAACATTTAGCAACAAGAAAATATGAGTATGTTGCGATAAATTCAAAATTTACAGTAGTAGCTGTGAGTAATATAAAAAGAACTGTTATGCAATCGAGCAATCCTGTTAGACTAGACGGGAAAAATAAACATAGTAGTAGACGGCTATGTAGCGGGGTGTACTTATGATGGGAATAGTTTGGGTACGATATGAATTAGAGAGGTTCAAATATATTCACATGTACATCAGGTAGTAGAAGTAACACTATACTGGCTGCTATGTCACGAGATTAACTAAGCAGAAAGAAATTGAAAGCAGCAAGTGTATTTATGTACAAATCAGAGCTAAAACCTCTCTTTATAACAAATACATTCTTATGCATGGGTAATATGGTAATAAATGTATGTATGTTACAAGAGATTCTGTACTCATAGGGGAATTGGGTAAGGTGCAGCATAGACAAGAAAAGCTGCATAGCTGTCCCACTTAGTATAGAGGGTACATTATGTTATAACTGGGGGGGAAGGGGGAAAAAAAATGTTTAGGCGGGGGGGGGGGGGTGGGGGGGGGGGGGGGGTGGTGCTATGAAGGTAATGGGCAAAATTTATAAACAGAGCACTATATCTGAAATGGGGATTACTAGGGCGCATGGGTCATTATAAAGTAGCTAAGAACAGGCTAGTTGTATGGAGGGTCAATACTGTGTCTTGTATAAGAGACTGAGGAATCTAAAGGCGATAATTTTAACACTAGGTACTTAGTTCTATTACAGAACTATTAAGGGAAAGACTATATATATATATTAGCACTAGAGGAGGTCCAGCCACTCCTAGTCCTTAATCGCCTCATTCTAGGCACTTATCATAAAGATAGCAAGTGTGACATTGGAGGCCTAGCTCATACGACTGTGTCTTTAGCTTCACCGTATATATACATTGCCCCAAACAAAACTATGGTGACATCCGTTAATATAATGAGTCACCAATTTACACTTTGGAAGCAGGGTGTGAAATAAGCTATATAGATTTAAGGCAAAATATAAGTAGATAAATGCAAGGGCAGTTAAGCAAACCGTTAGGTGTCTCTCCTCTGGATAAATAAGCACTCTGTCTCCCGGGTGTGGGCCCACCACCCAGGAACAAATAGGTCACATCACCAGGGGAGAGGAGAACATGAGATACTAGACCTTGCTGTGTTAGAAATGCTGCAAAAAACATGTCATTTGAAAAAATCGCTGCAATTACCAAACACTCTACAAACTAAGCATGACGAGTTAAATAAAAAAGAAAAAGGAAGAGATTGTATCTACATCAGGGTTAAACTCCCCAATGTTCACTAAATAACATATCTAACAGCTACGTGAGTTTTAGGTAGGTTACTACAATAATACCAAGTGACTTAGATACAGAAATAATGTGATATATGGTTAGGAGAGTACATTGATTATATGGGTAGCTAAACATTATTAAATATGGAGGAGATGGTATAAACAATAAACAATAGAACAAAATCATTTAGTAAAGAGTGTTGGACACATTAAACACCACGTTGTTAGTGAGTTTCAGTGATTTCTAATTACGTTCATGAATATAATCACTAGGCTGAATGTAAGAACCCAGTGTCTGCTGTGTCCACAGAAAGCATGGTGGGCTCAATCGTTGTCAGGACAGTTCATCTATCCAATTCCTCTGGGGATCAGAAGTTGGGCCGCAGCAGCTAAGGATAGCTGAGCGCGTCTGCCCGGCAGTGAGACAACGTCCGGTGGAGTAAGGTGGGAGCTAGTCCATTCTGTAATATCATTCATCCCGACCTCAGGCGACAGGCTCCAGAAGTAAGTACTAGTCTCCGTAAGAGATATGTGTTGCCGAGTTGTGCAGGTGCGCTCTGGCTTAACGGGCGTCAGGGAGGAGATGCGCACATCGGCTGGGGGTATTGGATGTCCCGACATGGGTGATTTGCCCGCGGTGTTTCTGATCAGGTGCGCCACTACAAACCCACACTCCGCTGCCATATCTTCAGAGGATGAGGAGCACCGGGGTCTCAAGACGTCATCTCCCTGCGGGGCAATTGTATAGATGGGCGTGCAGCCAGCATGGTCCTCAGGTTTGGCGACTACTTGCTGGGGCGCCAAAATGAGTGGGCGCTCAAACATATTGCAGCACTCATGCAGAAGGGTGTGGATCTCCTCCATAATTAGCTCCGCGGTCTGCATAGCTGTAGTTAGAGGAAGGCTTAGGGCTTTAGGAGGATATTACGGTGATGGTCCCAAGATGGCCGATTTCAGGGCCACTTGTCAGCACTAAGCACTTCAGAAACGCGTGTTACCGTTAAAATGGTAAAGTTCTCGCCCAAATTAGGTGCACAAGTTGTTAAGCTGAGCAGGCTATATTATAATTTACATATTTGAGCTGGTGCAATCCTTGGAATCAGTTTTTATATATTTCTTAGCCGGAGCTGCTGAAATGTGCGACTGCTCTGCTTCCTAGTTGGCTCCGCCCCCCAGAGAGGAAGAATTTTGACCTTTGAAGTTACGAAAGGAACAAAAATTACTTTGACGTCCTTTGAGTCTGTTCTTCTTGTCTTGGGGCAGTAAAGACCCTTTTCCATCCGTAATATCAGAAATTATTTCTACCAGACAAGGTCTTACCCTTGTAAGGAAGCGCCAGAAGCTTTGACTTAGAGGTAACATCAGCTGACCAGGATTTTAGCCCCAATGCCCTACGTTCTAGGACAGAGAAGCCAGACATCTTGGCTCCCTGTCTAATAACTTGCATGTTAGCTTTAGAAATAAAGGAATTGGCTTGTTTGAGAGCCTTAATCCTATCTTGTAGCTCCTCCAATGGAGTCTCTACTAAAATTGATTCAGACAAGACGGTGCGCCAATGAGATGCCGCAGTTGCTACTGTGGCAATACAAACTGCAGGTTGCCATTGAAGACCTTGATGAACATACATCTTCTTCAAATAAGCTTCCAGCTTTTTGTCCATGGGATCCTTAAAGGAGCAGCTATCCTCTATAGGGATCATAGTTTTCATTGCCAGAGTAGAAATAGCCCCTTCTACTTTAGGCACTGTGCGCCAAGAATCTTTAATAAGGGCAGCAACAGGAAACATATTTTTAAATACAGGAGTTGGGGAGAAAGGAATCCCTGGCTTCTCCCAGTCCTGTGAAATAATCTCCATCACACGGTCTAGGACAGGAAAAACTTCCACAGAGGAAAGAACATCATAGTATTTATTAGGTTTACTAGACTTCTTAGGGATGACAACAACAGAAGTATTGAAGTCGTCCAAAGTAGCCAATACCTCCTTTAACAGTACACAAAGGTGTTCATGCCTAAATCTAAAGTTTACTTCCTCAGTATCAGATGAAGGAATAATACTGTCCAAATCTGAGATTTCACCCTCGGAGGCTACCGACGTATCCTCCTCATCAGACTTATGACGGAGGGCAACCTGCGTAGCAGTACGTGGAACAGAAACCTTACTATCTAAATGTCTAATTTTCCTCTTGCTTTTCACAGCATAGGAAAAGCAGATAATGCCACAGATACCGCAGAAGATACCTGTGCAGCAAAATCTGCAGGCAAATAAACTCCTCCAGGAGGCTGAGAGGAACTGCAGGGCACTGTATGTGATGCCATAGAGGCTTGGGACATTTGAGGAGAAATCTGTGGCATTGCCTGAACAGCATCATCCTGAGAGACATTGGGCTCAGAGGGCAACAATTTATCTTTAAATTGAAGTGTTCTAGCTAAGCATGCAGCACAGAATTGCATAGGCAGGAGTCAGCAACAAAGGAAATCCACATACCTATATCAAGGCATAACAAGCATTTGTCAAAAGAGACAGAGTCTTGGTCCATCTCTATAATACTAAATCAAAAATTCCCCAAATTGTAGACATTTTTAAATATACTGTCCCTTTAAGACTTTTTAATTCCACAGCTGCTTAACATTATGAAAACATTCTTTAAAATAATAAACCAATTAGGCCCCCTACACCTCAGACAGGCTGAGGTGCCTTACCATAACACTTATACACTATTTGGACTAATTGGACAGATAGCTCAGCACTGTTGCTGAGCTCTGTAGAAACCCAAGGGTTGCAAGTTCGATCCCCGGCGAGATCCACTCAGCCTTTCATCTTTCTGAGGTTGAAAAAATGAGCAGCCCCTTGAGACCCTTACGGGTGATTAGCCACGCTTTACAAGTACCAAATACATACATACATTTGGCTGCCAGAAGTCTCTAAAATTATCATATACTAAATCGACTCTCCGCTCCGTGAATATCCAACAGCAGAGAGAAGTCACATGACCAACAGAAAGAGGAAACTATGCAGCAAGTAAAAGGCACGGATTTCCCTCTGCCTACAACACCGGAGCTTAATGTACACAAATGCTCAAGCAGTCTGTAGTTAGCCTCTTCTAGCTAAGCAAGCACAGAGAACCAACTGCCAAATTTTAAGTTTATACAAAATACCTGTATAAATCATAAGCCACACACATACTAATAAAGTATTTCAACAAAATTAGCCCAAAGAGGAAAAATGTCCCAATAAAGGGAAGATTAACCCCTAGGGGCATATTCATCAATGTCTGAGCGAACATGATACGAACTAGCGTATCATGTCCACCACACATTGATAAATGCCGACAGCATAAGCTGTCAGCATTTATCATTGCACCAACAGTTCTTGTGAACTGCTGGTGCAATGCCGCCCCCTGCAGCTTTACGGGCAATCGGTTGCTAGCAGGGGGTGTCAATCAACCCAATCGTATTTGATTGTGTTGATTTCTGTCTGCTGCCTCAAAGCAGGCGGTCAAGTTATGGAGCAGCGATCTTTAAACCGCTGGTTCATAACTTCTGTTTCCAGCGAGACAGGGGCATCAAGCTCCATACGGAGCTTGATAAATAAGCCCCATAGTCTCAACATACATAATGTGCCTGCCCATTACCAAAGAAATTTTAAAAATATTCCCATCTACTGCATACATCATATTCTTCTGAAGTGCAAGTCTCCAAGACCTAGAAGACAAAAGCACTTACCTGTACCTCTAGCTGTCTGGCAGGAAGACAGCTCACAAGGCTGAAAGGACACATACTCCTTACAGAGACCTGTAGAAAAAGAGAGAACAGAGTAACCAACTCTGGCTTTCTGTACCATGGGCAGCAATGTGTTAGGAAACAAAGCAAGGACTACCTCACTACTTCCTAACTGCTCAAAAGCCACCACTACTCTACTGAAGAGATTGACGTGGACTCAGCTAAACCCAAATCCTTGCTTGCAGGGTACCAGAAAAAGGAATTCCTTTCTTCAGACACCAAACTTCACCTCCTCCATTTACAGAGACAAAGATAATGGCAACTACTTATCAAGCCGTCAACTTACTTGCATTCGACGGCACCAATACGCTTGCCTAAGATCGGCTAACTTCGCTGCCGCGGACCTGAATACATTCTCCAAAGTTACCAAAAAAGCTGTCAAAAAGCCACACACCAAGTACGGGGCGATGAGCAGTGGACTGTTGTTAACTGACAGTCATCGATCTCGCTGCTCTTCGGCTTTTTCCCAGCTTTATTGGTATACTGTCACCAGACACCCACACTATACTACACTGTTTTACCCATATTCCGCTGCTCACGGACCCCGCCGCAACTAAATAAAGTTATTAACCCCTAAACATCCATACCTGGAGCCCACCGCCACTCTAATAAACGTATTAACCCCTATCCTGCCACTCCCGGAGCCCACCGCCACTCTAATAAACGTATTAACCCTTATCCTGCCGCTCCTGGAGCCCACCGCCACCTACATTATGTTATTAACCCCTAATCTGCCACCCCCTACACCGCCGCCACCAACATTATACTTATTAACCCCTAATCTGCCGTCCCCAACGTCACCGCCACTATATTAAATTTATTAACCCCTAAACCTAAGTCTAACCCTAACACCCCTAACTTAAATATAATTAAAATAAATCTAAACAAAACCTACTATTAATAACTAAATAATTCCTATTTAAAACTAAATACTTACCTATAAAATAAACCCTAAGATAGCTACAATATAACTAATCATTACATTGTAGCTATCTTAGGGTTTATTTTTATTTCACAGGCAAGTTTGTATTTATTTTAACTAGGTAGAATAGCTATTAAATAGTTATTAACTATTTAATAACTACCTAGCTAAAATAAATACAAAAGTACCTTTAAAATAAAACCTAACCTAAGTTACAATAACACCTAACACTACACTATAATTAAATAAATTAACTAAATTAAATACAATTAAATAAATTATATACAATTATCTAAAGTACCAAAAAATTTTTTTACAGAAAATAATAAACAAATTACAAGATATTTAAACTAGTTACACCTATTCTAATAGCCCTATCAAAATAAAAAAGCCCCCGCAAAATAATAAAAACCCCTAGCCTAAACTAAACTTCCAATAGCCCTTAAAAGGGTCTTTTGTGGGGCATTGCCCCAAAGAAATCAGCTCTTTTACCTGTAAAAAAAAAAATACAAACAACCCTCCCAACAGTAAAACCCACCACCCACACAAACAACCCCCCCAAATAAAATACTAACTAAAAAACCTAAGCTCCCCATTGCCCTAAAAAGGGCATTTGGATGGGCATTGCCCTTAAAAGGGTAGTTAGCTCTTTTGCGGCCCAAAGCCCTAACCTAAAAATAAAACCCACCCAATACACCCTTAAAAAACCCTAACACTAACTCCATGAAGATCGACTTACTGTTCTGAAGACCGGACATCCATCCTCAAGGAAGTGGCAGAAGTCTTCATTTAACCAGGCCGAAGTCCTCAACGAAGATGGGAGAAGTCTTCATCCAAGCCGGGCGAAGTGATCCTCCAGACGTGCGGAAGTCTTCATCCAGACGGCATCTTCTATCTTCATCTTCAATACATCCGACACGGAGCATCCTCTTCCTTCCGACGACTACCGACGAATGAAGGAACCAATCGTCGGTAGTCGTCGGAAGGAAGAGGATGCTCCACGTCGGATGTCTTAAAGATGGACCCGCTCCGTGCCGGATGCATGAAGATAGAAGATGCCGTCTGGGTGAAGACTTCTGCGGGCTTGGATGAAGACTTCGGCCGCTTCATTGAGGACTTCTCCCGGCATCTTGGAGGATGGATATCGGATCTTCAAAACTGTAAGTAAATCTTCTGGGGTTAGTGTTAGGATTTTTTTAAGGGTTTATTGGGTGGGTTTTAGTTTTAGATTAGGACTTGGGCTGCAATAGAGCTAAATGCCCTTTTAAGGGCAATGCCCATTCAAATGCCCTTTTCAGGGCAATGGGGAGTTTAGGTTTTTTTATTTAGGGTTTATTTGGGGGGTTGGTTGTGTGGGTGGTGGGTTTTACTGTTGGGGGGTTGTTTGTATTTTTTTTTTTACAGGTAACAGAGCTGATTACTTTGGGGCATGCAAAAGGCCCTTTTAAGGGCCATTTGTAGTTTATTGTAGGCTAGGGTTTTTTTATTTTTGGGGGGGGCTTTCTATTTTCATAGGGCCCTTAGATTAGGTGTAATTAGTTTAAAGCTTTGATAATTTCTTTTTTTATTTTTGTAACTTAGTGTTTTTTTTTGTGTAACTTAGTGTTTGTTATTTTTTGTAACTTAGTTTTTTGTAACTTTGTAATTTTTAAGTGTAGAATGAAATAATTTGAGTAGGGTTAGGTGTTTAAATATATAATATAGTTAATTTTAGTATAAAAGTTAGGTTAGATTAATTATTAATTTAATATAGTTTAATGTAATTTTATTATAATAGTTAGAATAGGTTAATTATTAGTTTAATATAGTTTAATGTAATTTTAGTATAATAGTTAGGGTAGATTAATTAATAGTTTAATAAAGTTTAATTTAAATCTAAAGGTAAGTTTTAATTTATTATAAGATAGGGATGAGTTAATATTTAATGTACAGTTAGCGGGTTGATAGGTTTAGGGATTAATAGGTTAGTTAGTGGCGATGTGGGGGGCTGGCGGTTTATGGGTTAATACATTTATTTAGTTGTGGTGGGCTCTGGGAGAGCGGCGGGATAGGGGTTAATACTTTTATGTAGGTGGCGGCGGTGTCGGGCGGCAGATTAGGGGTTAATAAGTACAATGTAGGTGGCGGCGTTGTAGGGGGCGGCAGATTAGGGGTTAATAAGTATAATGTAGGTGGCGGCGATGTCGGGGCGGCAGATTAGCGGTGTTTAGACTCGGGGTACATGTTAGGGTGTAAACATAACTTTTATTCTCCCATATAAATCAATGGGATATCGGGCAGCAGCGAACATGAGCTTTTGCTGCTTTCAGACTCCCATTGATTCCTATGGCATCCGCCGCCTCCAGGGCGGCGGATTGAAAACCAGGTACGCTGGGCCGGAATAGTGGCGAGCGTATCTGGTAGTTATTTGATCACTTACAAAAGTAGTCAGATAGTGGCGAATTTGCATTCGGAACATCTGTAGTGACGTAAGCATCGATCTGTGTCGGATTGAGACCGGCGGATCGTATGTTACGTCACAAAATTCTACTTTTGCTGGACTGTAGGCTTTTATAAATAAGGAGAATCAAGCTCTCCACAATTACGTTGCGGAATTCCAGCGTAGGGGAGTGACTACTTTGCTGATGGGTAGGGGAGTGACTACTTTGCTGTGGTGCTCTTTGCCTCCTCGTGCTGGCCAGGAGTAATTGAATGATGTTGTGGACTCTCCATATCTTAGGAAAAGAAAAATGTATTAACCCAAAGTCCACCATCCCCCCACAACGCAAAGTACCTATCAACACTATTAATCCCTAAACCGCCACCCCCCCCACAACGCAAACTACCTAATAAATGCATTAACCCCTAATCTGCCATCCCCCCACAACACAAAGTACCTAATAAATGTATTAACCCATAATTTGCCACCCCCCACAACACAAAGTATCTAATAAATGTAGTAACCCCTAAAGACTATTTCCCTAAACAATTAAATAAAAATTACCAAAATAAAAAAAAATCCTAATTTAACATTCAAATAAAAAAATCGTAACTTTACATAAAAAAAAAACTAAGATTAAATTAAACAAAAAAAATCTATCAATGCATGATATGCTATAAAATAAATATTATGGGCAAATAGATGCTTTCAGGCATTTAGGGGCCTATTTATGAAAGGCCTGTCGGACATGATCCGACATTGCAGATCATGTCTGACTAGGGTTGCCACCTCAGCCATGTTTTACTGGACACTTATGAGTTACACATGCTGCAGGGTGTGCAGGGAGGAACATGTATTGTGTTTCTGGACAGCACAATTCCTATTCCTCCCTGCACACCCTGCAGCATGTATAACTCATAAGTGTTCTGTATTTTAAGGGACGGGTGGCAACCCTATGTCTGACAGACCTCGCTAATTGCGGAGAGCAATACGCTCTCCGCATTCAGCATTGCACCAGCAGATCTTGTGAACGAATCGGCCGCTAGCAGGGGGTGTCAATCAACCGATCGTATTCGAATGGGGTTGAATTGCGGCGATGTCTGTCCGCCTTCTCAGAGGAGGCAGACAGGTTATGGAGCAGCGGTCCTATTTCTTATACCCATTATATTGTGTATATTGCATGGAGCTTCAATATAGTTTATATTTATTTATATTGCATGGACCTTCAAAATATTTATATAAGATTTCAAAAGCAGAGTAATATACTGTACATTTACTTTGCTATTTTTTAATGAGCAAACATATTTCATCTTTAATATGATAAATTAATGGGACATGAAAATCAAACATTTTCTTTCATATTGAAATAGTGTATGATTTTAAAAAGCTTTCCAATTTACTTCTAATCTCTTATTTGCTTTTTTCGCTAGAAATCCTTTGTTGAAAAGCATACCTATGTAGACTCAGGATCAGCAATCCATAACTGGGATGGTGGTTGCATGTATATGTCTCTTGTCAATGGTTGAACAGAAGTGTTAAGCTAACTCATAATAGTGCATTGCTGCTCCTTCAAAAAAGTATAATAAGAGAATGAAGCTCACTTGATTATAAAAGCAAATTGGAAAGTTGTTTAAAATCTCATACTCCCTTTAAAGATAATGGGCCAGACTATGAGTGGAGAGCTATTTAACGCACCTGCCTGAGCGTCAGCTGTACTAGAAGTAAGCGTTTTGCGCTCGTTGGGTTGCGCTAGTATTATGAGTTGAAAGTAAACTGTTTTCGCTTGCGCATTAACCCGACGAGAGCAAAAACCTGAACATAGAATATCGCGTATACATTTACATATTCCCCACAGAAGTCAATGGAGCAAAAAAGGGGAAAAAAACTAACAACCTACTCACACGCCTACCCGATCGCATATTCTCATGTGAGCTAATCTGGAAAGTATCAATATTTTACGTTCCAATGTTCTTCACATAGAAGAATATGGTATATTTATCCATAAATACATAAATATATATATATATATATATATATATATATATATATATATATATAATTGTGTTTTAGTACAATATATCTCTATACCTATATATAAATATATACATGTGTATATATATATATATATATATATATACATACATACATACATGATTTTATATAGGTATATATATATATATATATATATATATATATATATATATATATATATATATATATATATGAATATCTATGTCTGTAAATACATATATACACATATAAATACATAAACACATATGTACAAACATAACATAAGTCCATGAGCTAGTGACGTATGGGATATATATTCCTACCAGGAGGGGGGAAAGTTTCCCAAACCTCAAAATGCCTATAAATACACCTTCTGTCACACTCATACCTTAGTTTAACGTATAGCCAAGTAGTGAGGTGTAAAAAGGACTAAAAAAGCATATAAAAAGAGGAATCATAACCACCAAAAAATACGGTGGGTCTCATGGACTCTTGCCACTATGAAAGGAATGAATTTATCAGGTAATTTCTTACATAAATTATGTTTTGTATAATTTGTAGTGGCAAGAGTCCATGAGCTAGTGACGTATGGGCTATAATACCCAAGAGTCACTAGAGAGGGAGGGATAAAATAAAAACAGCTATTTCTGCTGAAAAATTAAATCCAAAGAATAATTGAGTTTTCTTAAAAAAAAATCAAAAAACTCAAATAATAGGCAAAAGAATCAAACTGAGACAGCTACCTGAAGAACCTTTCTATCAAAGACTGCTTCTGAAGAAGCAAATACATCAAAATGGTTAAACTTAGTAAATGTATGCAAAGAAGACCAAGTTGCTGCTTTGCAAATCTGATCAACTGAAGTTTTATTCTTGAAAGCCCAAGAAGTGGCAACTGATCTAGTAGAATGAGCTGTAATTCTCTGAGGTGGAGACTGCCCCACCTCCAAATTAGCCTTGTGAATGAAAAGTTTCAACCAAGATGCCAAAGAAATGGCAGTGGCTTTCTGACCTTTCCTGGAACCAGAGAAACTAACAAATAGACTAGAAGTCTTTCTGAAATAATTAGTAGCATCAACATAGCATTTCAATGCTCTTACCACATCTAAAGAATGTAGAGGTCTCTCAAGAGAATTCTTAGGATTAGGACACAAGGAAGGAACAACAATTTCCCTACTAATGTTGTTAGAATTGACAACTTTAGGTAAAAATTTAAATTCCGTAAAACAGCTTTATCTTCATGGAAAATCAGATAAGGAGACTCACAAGAGAGAGCAGATAATTCAGAAACTCTTCTAGCAGAAGAGATAGCCAAAAGAAATAACACTTTCCAAGAAAGTAATTTAATATCCAAAGAATGCATAGGCTTAAAAGGAGTAGCCTGCAAAATCCTTAAACCCAAATTGAGACTCCAAGGAGGAGAAATAGAGGCCTATTTATCAAATATCTGTCGGACCTGATCGACAGTGCGGATCTGGTGTGACAGACATCGCTGAATGCGGAGAGCAATACGCTCTCCGTAATCAGCATTGCACTAGCAGCTCTTGTGAGCTGCTGGTGCAACGCCGACCCCTGCAGACTCGCGGCCAATCATCCACCAGCAGGGAGGTGTCAATCAACCCGATCGTACTCAATCAGGTTGAATTGTGGCGATCTCTGTCTGTCTGCTCAGAGCAGACAGCTGCTCCATACCTTGCGTTTCTGGCGAGTCTGAAGACTCGCCAGAAACACGGGCCCTCAAGTTCCATTCGGAGCTTGATAAACGGGCCTCATAGACTTAATAATAGGAGTTTGATACGAACCAAAGCCTGAACAAAACAGTGAATATTAGGAAGCTTAGCAATCTTTCTATGAAATAAGACAGAAAGAGCAGAGATTTGTCCCTTCAAAGTATTTGCAGACAAACCTTTATCCAAACTATCCTGAAGAAACTGTAAAATCCTAGGAATTCTAAAAGAATGCCAAGCACCATGAAATATAGGTTTTCCAAACCCGATAATAAATCTTCCTCGGAACAGACTTATGAGCCTGTAACACAGTGTTAATCACTCAGTCAGAGAAACCTCTATGACTAAAAACTAAGCGTTCAATTTCCATACCTTCAAATTTAGAGATTTGAGATCCTGATGGAAAAATGGCCCTTGAGACAGAAGGTCTGGCCTTAAAGGAAGTGGCCAAGGTTGGCAACTGGACATCCGGACAAGACCCGCATACCAAAACCTGTGAGGCCATGCTGGTGCTATCAGAAACACATGAGATTGTTCCATTATGATCTTGGAGATCACCCTTGGAAGAAGAACTAGAGGCGGAAATATGTAAGCAGGTTGGTAACACCAAGGAACTGCTAAAACATCCACTATGTCTGCCTGATGATCCTTGGATCTGGAAAGATATCTGGGAAGTTTCTTGTTCAAACAGGAGGCCATCAGATCTTTTTCTGGAAGACCCCACATCTGCACAATTTGTTTAAAAACATCTGGATGGAGAGACCACTCCCCCGGATGCAAAGTCTGACGGCTGAAATAATTCGCTTCCCAATTGTCTACACCTGGAATATGAAACGCAGAAATTAGACAAGAATTGGACTCTACCCAAGAAAGTATCCGAGATACTTCTTTCATTGCTAAAGATCTGCGAGTCCCTCCCTGATGATTGACATATGCCACTGTTGTGAAATTGTCTGTCTGAAAATGAATGAAAAGTTCTCTCTTTAATAGAGGCCAAACCTAAAGAGATCTGAAAATAGCACAGAGTTCTAAAATATTGGTTTGTAACCTCACCTCTTGAGGTTTCCAAACCCCTTCTGCACTCAGAGACCCACAGACAGCTCCCCAACTTGAAAGCCTTTTATCCATTGAGATCACAGTCCAGGAAGGATGAACAAAAGAGGCCCCTCGAACAATACAGTGATGGTCCAACCACCAAGACAGAGAGAGTTGAATGTTGGGATTTAAGTATATCAGTTGTGATATCTGAGTATAATCCCTGCACCATTGATCCATCATGCAAAGCTGCAGAGGTCTCATGAAAATGAGCAAAGGGGATTTTGTCTGATGCTACAGTCATAAGAGCTAAAACCTCCATGCACATAGCCACTGAAGGGAATGATCGAGACTAAAGGTTTAGACAAGCTAAAACCAATTTCATTTGCATCTTGTCTGTTAAAGACAGAGTCATGGACACTGAATCTATTTGGAAACCTAAAAAGGTTACCTTTGTTTGAGGAATCAAGAAACTCTTTTCTAAATTGATCCTCCAACCATGCCTTTAAAGAAACCATACTAATTGTTTTGTGTGAGATTCTGCTAAATGAAAAGACTGAGCTAGTACCAAGAGATCGTCCAAACAAGGAAACACTGCAATACCCTGCTCTCTGATTACAGATAGAAGGGCACCGAGAATCTTCGAAAAGATTCTTGGAGCTGTCGCTAGGTCAAATGGAAGAGTGACAAATTGGTAATGCTAGTCTAGAAAAGAGAATCTCAGAAACCGATAGTGGTCTGGATGAATTGGAATATGAAGATAAGCATCCTGTAAGTCTAATGTGGACATAAAATGCACTTGCTGAACAAAAGGCAGAATAGGCCTTATAGTCATCATCTTGAAAGTTGGAACTCTTACAAAATGATTTAAAAACTTCAAATCCAGAACTGCTCTGAAATAATTCTCTTTCTTTGGGAGAGGAACTGGTACAATCACCCCTGAAAGCTCTAGATCTGAAACACATTTCAGAAAAGTCTGAGCCTTTACAGGATTTGTTGGAACATGAGAAAGAAAGAATCTTCCCACGGGAGGTCTTATTCTTGAAAACTATTCTATACCCTTGAGACACAATATTCTGAATCCACTGATTCTGAACAGAACCCATCCAAATTTCCTGAAATCATTTCAATCTGCCCCCCACCAGCTGAACTGGATTGAGGGCCGTACCTTCATGCAGTCTTGGGAGCTGGATTTGTTTTTTTATAAGGCTTGGTCTTATTCCAATTTGAAGATGGTCTCCAATTGGAACCAGAGGCCTTCGGGGAAGGAGTGTTTTTTGTTCTTTATTCTGACGCAAGGATGAAAACAATTAGGAGCCTTAAATTTACCCTTAGACTTTTTATCTAGAGGTAAAAAAACTCCCTTCCCCCCAGTGATAGTGGAAATAATAGAATCTAATTGTGAACCAAACAAATTCTTACCCTGGAAAGATAGAGATAGAAATCTAAATTTAGACACCATGTCAGCATTCCAAGATTTAAGCCATAAAGCTCTTCTAGCTAAAATAGCTAAAGACATAGATTTAACATTGATCTTAATAATGTCAAATATTGCATCACAATTTAAATGATTAGCGTGTTGAAGCAGAAGAACAATGCTAGACAAATCAGAATATTCTACATGACAAGCTAAACTATCCAACCAAAATGTTGAAGCAGCAGCCACATCAGCCATAGAAATGGCAGGTCTAAGAATATAACCAGAATGTAAATAAGCTTTTCTGAAATAAGATTCAATTTTCCTGTCTAAAGGATCCTTTAAAGAAGCACTATCTTCCATAGGGATAGTAGTATGTTTGTCAAGAGTAGAAATAGCCCCATCAACTTTAGGGACTTTTCCCAAAACTCTAAATTACCCACAGGTAAAGGATAAAGGATATGACTTCTTAAACCTAGAAGAAGGATTAAAAGAAGAACCAGGCTTAAACCATTCATTAGTAATCATATCAGAAACAGCATCTGGAATAGGAAAACCTCAGGAGCAACCTTTGGAGGTTTAAAAACAAAATTTAAATATTTACTGGCTTGGTTATCAAGAGGACTAGACTCTTCAATACCCAAAGTAACCAACACTTCCTTCAAAAATGAACGAATATAATCAATCTTAAAAAGATAGGAAGATTTGTAAATTTCAGAGTCTGAACCAGAGAGATCCTCATCAGCAGAGGATATTTCAGTATGTTGTCAGTCAATACAAATCTCATCAGAATTATGAGAAGTTTTAAAAGACCTTTTACATTTATTTGAAGGCGGAATAGCAGATATAGGGGCCTATCCGAACGGAGCTTGACGGCCCATGTTTCTGGCCAGTATTCAGACTCGCCAGAAACACAAGTTATGGAGTAGCGGTCACAAAGACTGCTGCTCCATAACCCAGTCCGCCTGCTCTGAACAGGCAGACAGGAATCGCTGGAATTCAACCCGATTGAGTACGATTGGGTTGATTGACACCTCCCTGCTGGCGGCCCATTGGCCGCGAGTCTGCAGGAGGCGGCGTTGCACCAGCAGCTCTTGTAAGCTGCTGGTGCAATGCTGAATACGGAGAGCGTATTACTCTCCACATTCAGTGATGTCTTGCGGACCTGATCCGTACTGTCGGATCAGGTCCACAAGACATTTGTTAAATTGGCCTCATAGCATATTCTATAGCTGCAGCAATATATAGAAACATTATCAGTATTCAACAGCTTGTCATGACAAGTGCCACATAATTGAGCTGAAGAAATAACATCAGTTAATTTACAACAGACACACTTAGCTTTGGTAGAACTGTGTTAAGGCAGCATAGTTTCAACAGCAACATCAGAGATAGGATCAGACTGAGACATCTTGCAAAATGTAAAAAAGAAAAAAAAAACATTTAAACAAAATATCCAGTTTCCTCATATAGGAGTTTCAGGAATGGGAAAAAATGCTTATGCTAAAGTAAGATGCAGAAAAATAAACATCATAGCTCTTAAAAATATAAAGAGAACCAGAAGCATTAAAAGAAGAGGGGTTATATAAAAAATAATTTTGGAGCCATGATGCAAAAGGAAGTAAAAAATGTTTTGGAGCCAAAGCTAACACCAGGTAATGACTCAACTCGCGTCATAACAAGTGAGACTTTGCGCCAAAAGAACTAAAGGCAACAAAGACAAAGGAAATGACAAGACTTGCGTCACCATAGACGTAACTTTGCGCAAAAAAAAAATTGCGCCAAGAATTACACCATAATAAATGGCATTTTGCATCCTTGCGAGCCTAGTTTGCCCGTGAAAAGTTTGGAAAACAAAGTCTAATTGAAAGAACTGGAACCCCAGGTAAGAAAATGTTTTAATAATATTCCCAAACATAATTTCCACACTGAAACTGATAGTTTGCAAAAAAGAGAAATATACATAAACCTGACTCATGGCAAATATAAGCAAAACACATGTATTTAAAACTTTACAATACAATACAATATAAAGCGCCAAACATAGCTGAGAGTGTCTTAAAAAAAATGATACATACTTACCAGAAGACACCCATCCACATATAGCAAACAGCCAAACCAGTACTGAAAAATATTAGCAGAGGTAATGGTATAGGAGTATAACGTTAATCTGAAAAGGGAGGCAGGGGATGAATCCCTGCAACCGATTACAGAGAGCCTTTGAATAGGGTGAAATTATAAAATCAATAGGCAATACTCCCCTCACATCCCTCTGACAAACAGTGTACTCTGAGAGAAATTGGGCTTCAGAATGCTTAGAAGCGCCTATCACAGAAGAAATCAAGCACAACTTACTGAACCACCTCCATAGGAGGCAAAGTTTGTAAAACTAAGGTATGAGTGTGGTGGGAGGTGTATTTATAGGCATTTTGAGGTTTGGGAAACTTTGCCCCCTCCTGGTAGGAATGTATATCCCATAACTCACTAGCTAATGGACTCTTGCCACTTACATGAAATAATAAATAAATATATATATATGTATATATGTATATATATATATATATATATATATACATACATACATATCCATCTTTAGAGATGTATATATATTTATCTCAAAGTTAAAGCCCTCTGTCTGCTTTTTTTCCCCTAACACCTGAGACCTCATATCTTTGAGTCCTAATAACTTTTTGTGCAATTTAAAAAAAATTGTATTGTTAGATAGTGTTATTATGAGTACTGTGTGATGCATTTTTTATGTGTTTTGTGCCAATTTTTTGTTTTTCGAAACAGTTAACTAGAACTCTGAGGATGCGGTAAATCCTTTTAGCATAAATGGCAATTGTCACCCTTACTTTTAACTCGTAACACCGTCAGTAAACCCGACGAGCGCAAACATCCGCAATAAAACACTTATCATAGCGCTCGCTCCACCCGTAATCTGGCCCAATATAATTAACCATCAATGCATCAGTTACTGTATTAATTATTAATTATGTGGCACAATCTGAGGGAAAAATACAATTTTAAATATGATTTTAATAACAATGCAAAGATTCCAATCGGTTTTGAATTTGCAGTGCTAAAAGTTCTAAGGTTACATGGATTGGTTCAAGTTTTTCCTAGCCAGTAAGTGCACTCCTATTTCAATTAGTTATAGGATCATGATACTTAACATTGCATATGTTAAAAATCTATATTCTCATTCAAAATAAAAACTTTTTTCTGTGTGATTTTTCCTATATAAGCAGAAATCATGAAAGGATAATTTATATAATCAGAATACATGCTTTGTGTTTGAATGCTGCATTTGTTTTTTTATGAACACAATTGCCAAGCCCTAGGCCATAAAAAAAAGCATATGAAGTCAAGATATGCCATTAGAAACAGGCCAAAGTAGTGTTTTTCCCATCATAAGGAATCAATTATATATTTAAAAAAATATGTGAAACTAGTAGAGAAGATAATTTCAGATGGATTTGAAAACCGTTGAAGAGAAGTCTGATTGCACACGTTGGTGTGATGCGCGTGTCAGAAACAGTTTTTATGGCTTTGAAAAGCCTTTCAAAAAGTTCTTCCAACAGATTGAAGTATAGTCCATCATAAGAAAATATTTGGGGTGTTTTTAAATTTAACATTTTTTCCAGTGCAGAAATATCTGTGTGAGTAAAATAATTATTCAGATATTTAACCATATCCCTTTGAGTTAAATCCAAAAAATTTGATGATCTAAATAATTACAAAATTTGGTAATAAATTATTAAAAAAAATAATACAAATAAAAATAAATAAATTTAACTATAGATATTCATTTAAAAATTACTGTATACAAAATTAAGGGGTGGGATCACAATCTTTTAGATAATAAATAATCCCCATTTTAAAGGGACAGTCGACACCAGAATTTTTGTTGTTTTAAATGATAGATAATCCCTTAATTACCAATTCCAAAGTTTTGCATAACCAACACAGTTATAATAATACATGTTTTACCTCTGTAATTACCTTGTATCTAAGCCTCTGCAAACTGCCCGCTTATTTCAGTTCTTTTGACAGACTTGCATTTTAGCCAATCAGTGCTCATTCCTCTGTAAATTCACATGCATGAGCTCAATGTTATCTATATGAAACACATGAACTAACACCCTCTAGTGGTGAAAAACCTGTCAAAATGCATTTAGATTAGAGACGGCCTTCAAGGTCTAAGAAATTAGCATATGAACATCCTAGGTTTAGCTTTCAACTAAGAATACCAACAGAACAAAACAAAATTGGTGATAAAAGTAAATTGGAAAGTTGTTTAAAATTGCATGCCCTATTTGAATCATGAAAGTTTTTTTTTGACTTGACTGTCTCTTCAATGGTGTTTTTCTGTTGAAAATCATTGGATACAGTTTTCTAAAAGATTGTGAACGCTACCAAAATTAGATTTGGCTTAATCATAGTTTTTTTACAGTTACTATAGTCTCAGTAAAGTATTTCTGGGAGAACCTATAAAAAAGCTTATTGAGGTAAGGGATACAGCCATCAGAAATAATATACGAATATAATATATATTTGTATTTGAGTAGGCCCCACTTAGAGATATATAGCTAGATAGATAGCCAGACAAAATATAGAAAGACTGATATCTAGATAGATAGATAGATAGATAGATAGATGGATGGATAGGTAGATGGATAGATGATAGATATAGATAGATAGATAGATAGATAGATAGATATAGATATATAGAAAGAAGCTAAGTTGTACAGACATATAACATTTCTGATTATAGGATTCATTAAAAGAACCAGCACAGGCATCTATGTACAGCATATTAATCTAACTACTGCAGAAGCAAGTTGGACCATGGAGAGGTCAGCAAATGGGTTTGGGTTCTGTCTAAGCTTTAGTAGTGCCAGCATGCAGTAAAAAAATCATGACTGCTTTGTTGCAGGATAAATGTATCATCCTATTGCAAGGCAATCAATTAAAAGTAACTACTACAGTTCATAGGACACTGCATAAGTCGAGAAATAAAGATAAACAGTTTAAAAATTGTGATGCATGATACATATATATATATATATATATATATATATATATATATAAAGATAACACAGAAATATTCACATATTGCAAAATAATTGGTGTCCCATTTCTGAAAAAGTTAATACAGTGCATTTGCTAATATTCATCCAAAAAAAAAGGAAAAGAAAAAGGAGAGAATGACAACAAGTATATTGTTTTTATAACACTTAATAATGCATTTAATAATTTTACGTTGTAGTATACTGTAGATTGTAAAATCAAAGTGCATTAAAATGAAAAAATGAATAAGAAATCGAAAATAATATTATGAAATATTAAAGGGAAATAAAGCCACTACTAAAGAATCATTTAAATATTATAGGAAGCTTTTATGAAAGTAAGTACTTCTCTGTATGTAAGTTATCTCTCTCTCTCTAGAAACGTTTACCTGAATGGGCTAATCAACACTATATACTGTGGAGAGGCACACACCATTGACTGATCCTATTGGCTGCTGATATCCTGTTGCATTTTTGTACTCCAAGATTGACAACCATAATTTAATGGCTAAAATATAATAAACAGTAATCTCAAGTATAACAAGATTTCAACACATATGATATCTCATTGTCACTGCCCACCATCATGATCAAAGGTGAGTGGCAGCATTGGGGCAGTTATGTTAAAGGGACATGAAACCCCCAATTTTTATTTCATGATTCAGATAACTAATACAATTTAAAAACAACAAACCAATTTACTTCTATTATTCAATTTGTTTAATTCTTCAGATATCCTTTGTTGAAGAAATAGCACTGCACATGAATGAACCAATCATACAAGGCAACTATGTGCAGCCACAAATCAGCAGCTACTGAGCCTATTTACATGTGCTTTTCAACAAAGGATATCAAGTGAATGAAGCAAATTTAGAAGTAAATTGGAAAGTTGTTTAAAATTGCTTGCTCTTTCTAAATCAAGATGTTTAATATTCCTTTAAGGCTAAAGTTAAGAATACACTGCAACCTTATATAGCTCAAGGAGTTAATGGGAGTTTGCATATGGCCAGCATGTTGCTTTGTTTATGTTGTTACATTATGCTCATGTTTTATTGCTCATAAAAAAAAAAATATTTGACGTTTTTATTTTCACTAGTCATTTATCTAATAGTTGGAAGGCTCTCTTAAGATGACATTAATGTCCCTTTAATTAAAATATACAGAATATACAGAGAAATGTATACATATAGCTATAATGTCCACCACATGCACATAGAGTATTGAATGTTAGTTATGTGATGAAGAATGTCCTAAATAATATACAATGGATGATACAGCTTTTAATGTATTTTATCAGTTCTCATCAAGTATCAAAATGGTTGTTTAAAAAGCATTCAATGTGTTCTCTGACAATAAAACAAAACTAGTAAACATAAGAAAGTTATACCTATCCTGTCTAGTCTGTCTATGGCCACAGTTTCAAACGCTCTTCTCATCATAGGATACTCTTCCAGGACTTCATTGAAATTCTCCACAGAAAGTGAATAGAGACGGCAGTAAGTTTCCGCTCGGACACTGGCAGTCCGTCGTCCCTTTGTCAGAAGGCATATCTCTGCAAAGAAAAACAAAATCAAAAAGGATGTATACAAAAAAAACTCCTTAAATTGAGGACAGAAGATGTCTCTTTACATTAAACAAGGCAACAAAATAAGTAGCTCTTGAAAGGAATTGCAATTTATAGGAATAATAAGGTAAAAATTAGGCCCGAAAAAATCTTGAAATTTGAAAAAAAAAATGCATCTACATTCAGTAAAACCTATTCTTAAAACTAAGGTCTCTAGGAGAAAACTCGAAATATGATGCAAAAACTGCTTTTAGGATACTCTATGGGAGAAGGGATAGTGTTACTACAGCAGTCTGCCATAGAAAATAGTGACAGCATTAGGATACTGACGCAATTATCCTATACTATAAAGGAAAGTAATAACCATCACTGTACAGCATGAGCCACTCGACTTGCCATCAACATTTATGTGAAAACGCACAATCTGCAAATGACAGTGACCATTCTACTATGTTGTTGTAAAGCATTTTACTATCAATAGAGATCACATAGAATCTAGCCTATACTTTCTGGCTGGCTGTACAGAACAATCAAGAATACAAAATACAGAATATTACATGACTGAAAGTATACTAGTAAGTTAAACCCTAGGACCAGCCAAATATGGCTCTCCTAGAACCTGGATATTTATTATTTGGGGTCGATTAAACAAGGGTCAAATGGCCCTTGTTCCCCACTGTTTCCGTGCGAGCCTTCAGACTCGCCGGAAACAACAGTTATGAAGCAGTGGTCTTAAGACCGCTGCCCCATAACTTGTCCGCCGCATCTGAGGCTGTGGTCTGCAATCCACCCGATCCTATATGATCGGGCTAATTGACACCCCCTGCTAGCGGTCGATTGGCCACAAATCTGCAGGGGGCAGCATTACACAAGCAGTTCACTAGAACTGTCAGACAGACATTTACATGTCTACATTGGTAGATACTTTGCTTTTAGACATTTAAATAACTGGCCATTGAATAAAATCATTAAGGTTCAAGTGTGATTTCCTATAAAATCATAAAGTTTAATAAAAACATAAGGGAAAAAATAAAGAAATGGTTATAATAGTGCAGACACATTTTATACACATCCATTTCAAAGCTGGTAATTAGAGAGAGCCTAGTAGATAGATTGAGTTGAAAAGAAAAAATACTTTCAAAGGTTAAAAAAAGTAATCTAAAATCAGTGGTATTCATTGTCATTATTTACAATTGTATGGAATCTTGGTATCACTTTGTTTACATTAAAATACCAAATCATATTTGTGTTTGGTTTAGTTTCTCTTTTCCTGTTTTGTTTTATTTTTTTCTTAAAGACTTTGTCCTATTTCCCACTAACCTCCAAAATAAGATCCATCTGTCAATTTCATTTCTCTGCTGGATTTGGTAATGACCCCAGCAACACCATGCTGAATAAAATACATCTTCTTTCCTACTGCTCCTTCTCGAATAATGTAATCACCGGGTTGGAAAACCTCAAATCTCAGTTTACTGAGCATTGCTGTGACGAAGTTTGGGTCTGCATTAGCAAACAGAGGCATTGTAGCAACAAGCTTTCTACAGTTGAAATTCACTATTTCCTAAAGTCAGAGAAATAAGAGAGAAAGAAATAAGTAAACAAAGATTATTATAAAGATTAAAAGACTGGATTCAACAAATCAGTTTGAAAGACGCAATTAAATATTATCTACTCTATTTTAAAGTGCACAAAAGGAGCAGAACTGTTTGGTTTGTGCATATTAAAGGGCATATGATAAATATTCTATAAACGTTTTGAAAGAAAATGTGTATTCAAAGCCTTACTCTCCACACTTTCAGAACACGGACTATGAGGACAAAGCTATTAATCCATTAAAAGTATTTGAATAACAAAAGATATTGGAACATTTTTGTAAATATATCAGGAGTAAATGTGAAAACCCCATTAAGATATTGATCATCATCTATCATTTAATCATTATCTATAACAGCAGCAGATGCGTCGTTTTTGACATCAACACAGTCACATCAGCCATTGTCATTGTTTATAATTTTTTACATTATTGGTTGGTTGAAAAAAATGGTCTTATATATATAACATGTGTCAGTCCTGTTTTACTGATCCAATTTCAAATTCTCTATACTTAACACATTGACAGGGTCCATTTTTCACTTATTGAATTTAACAGCTAAAAGGACTTTGATAAACCCCAGGCATGAGCAAAACACACTAACATTTCCCCAGCCATACTGGAAGGCATTAGGATACTAACGCTGCCTGTTCGATCAATTACATTATAAAAATCGATAATAATAAGTAACTTTACAGTAATAAAATTTAGACAAAACTATAACCCAACTATACCATATGCCCACTATACCAAATCTCTTAAAAGACACATATACATATCTCTATGGTTTTGGAGCATAACAGGTTAATTGCACACATGTCATCACTACACACTATTAAAAGGAATCAAAAATATACAGGCTCTTTAACCTGTGATCACTAAACCCTTGAAATTGCCATTTTGTTTGTCATTATTCGTGCACATTTGATTTTTGGATTACAAAATCTGGAGATTAAAGAGTGAATAATTAATTGATTTGTACGTTTATCAGATACGTATATGGGGTAAATATGTGTTAGAATGGAAGCAGGAGGGAAATTCGGGGGCAGCAGATTTCTAAGTGCCTATGGGAGCAGAAAACCTAAATACGCCCCTTATTATATCCCATTTGGGTGGATTTTTTTTAAGAAAACATTACTGCAGAGCAAAGAACTGAGACAGTGTAAATCACATTTGTATGTCCTTACCAAAAATCCCTTGGTGCAATGGAATCTGTGTGCAGGAGAATTCTACAGAAAAACAGTGGTCCCTGGGTTTATAATAGTGCTTAGCAAACAATAATTTAACAGTGGACATTTTCCTTCTCCCTTTCACTTACCATAAGATTTCTTGAGGAATCAGTATCCATTTGGCCTGATACACTAAAAAACCCAAAGCAACAAAAATAATTGCTAAAAGCTGCTGCCAGCTGATCCCTATTCCTCCTATAGACAAGAGAACCTCAATTTAAAAGCTGGAGACATCACTGTTTCAAATTATTCAACATATGAATTTAGTTTTTTGGGTATAGGGGCTTTTTCTTCACATACACGTATAAACATGACATAATCACATTGGTATAATAACTGACCAATGGCATGACAGAATATTGTTTCTTTAAAAATGATTTCTCCTTTAAGAGTTGCACTTGTTTTAAATGAGAATTTTAAAAGAAAAAAAAACACATGGGGGCACTCACTATATATCAACAGAGAGTACATTTTAAAGATGTGTATTCAATGAAATACCTTAAAAAGTGTATTACACGTGCATTGTAATAGAAAATTAAAAAAATATATATTAAAAAATATATGGATAGTCCATAAAGTCCAAGTATGGATGATGGAGCTGCTGGATAGATTCACTGCATCCCGGCTGCTATCCTGGGCAATAGGCAACTGCAGATATCTAAAAAAAAAAAAAAACAACGAAGAAGAGGAGGCACCTCATAGTGCAGTAACTTCAATAAACAGTCTAATGTGAAGTCAGATGAATCTACTGACTTGTGAGAAATCACTTAGATCAGTGTTAATAGCACTGTCCAGAATCTCCGAGCTGCCCGGCAAACTCACCACCAGCTACAGGAATGTTACCACAAGAAGACTTGGATAAGCAGTAATGATGGTGCACTGTTAATCTAAGACTTCTTGCAGTGATGTTCCTGTAGCTGGTGGTGAACTTGCTGGGAAGCTCTGAGATCCTGGACAGCGTTATTAGCTCACAAGTCAGTGGAATCTTCTGACTTCACATTAGATTGTATTGAAGTTACTGCACCATGAGGTGAGTCCTATTTTTTGTTGTTGTTTAAATGAAAATTCTGATGGCCAAATAAATGCCTCAGTAGCTAGGGACTGTTATCATTGTCATAATCATTTGTGACCCTCAAATTAAAAAGGATATCTTTGCATGTTTATTGCATAATTTGATTTTCAAATTGCTTATATTTTCTTTGCCTCAGTGCAGCCTGAAAGCAAATACATTAATCTGATCAGTTAGTTGATTATAAAAACATAATTTATGTAAGAACTTACCTGATAAATTCATTTCTTTCATATTAGCAAGAGTCCATGAGCTAGTGACGTATGGGATATACATTCCTACCAGGAGGGGCAAAGTTTCCCAAACCTCAAAATGCCTATAAATACACCCCTCACCACACCCACAATTCAGTTTAACGAATAGCCAAGAAGTGGGGTGATAAAAAAGTGCGAAAGCATATAAAATAAGGAATTGGAATAATTGTGCTTTATACAAAATCATTACCACCACAAAAAAAGGGCGGGCCTCATGGACTCTTGCTAATATGAAAGAAATGAATTTATCAGGTAAGTTCTTACATAAATTATGTTTTCTTTCATGTAATTAGCAAGAGTCCATGAGCTAGTGACGTATGGGATAATGACTACCCAAGATGTGGATCTTTCCACACAAGAGTCACTAGAGAGGGAGGGATAAAATAAAGACAGCCAATTCCTGCTGAAAATAATCCACACCCAAAATAAAGTTTAACGAAAAACATAAGCAGAAGATTCAAACTGAAACCGCTGCCTGAAGTACTTTTCTACCAAAAACTGCTTCAGAAGAAGAAAATACATCAAAATGGTAGAATTTAGTAAAAGTATGCAAAGAGGACCAAGTTGCTGCTTTGCAGATCTGGTCAACCGAAGCTTCATTCCTAAACGCCCAGGAAGTAGAAACTGACCTAGTAGAATGAGCTGTAATCCTATGAGGCGGAGTTTCACCCGACTCAACATAGGCAAGATGAATTAAAGATTTCAACCAAGATGCCAAAGAAATGGCAGAAGCTTTCTGGCCTTTTCTAGAACCGGAAAAGATAACAAATAGACTAGAAGTCTTACGGAAAGATTTCGTAGCTTCAACATAATATTTCAAAGCTCTAACAACATCCAAAGAATGCAACGATTTCTCCTTAGAATTCTTAGGATTAGGACATAATGAAGGAACCACAATTTCCCTACTAATGTTGTTGGAATTCACAACTTTAGGTAAAAATTCAAAAGAAGTTCGCAACACCGCCTTATCCTGATGAAAAATCAGAAAAGGAGACTCACAAGAAAGAGCAGATAATTCAGAAACTCTTCTGGCAGAAGAGATGGCCAAAAGGAACAAAACTTTCCAAGAAAGTAATTTAATGTCCAATGAATGCATAGGTTCAAACGGAGAAGCTTGAAGAGCTCCCAGAACCAAATTCAAACTCCAAGAAGGAGAAATTGACTTAATGACAGGTTTTATACGTACCAAAGCTTGTACAAAACAATGAATATCAGGAAGAATAGCAATCTTTCTATGAAAAAGAACTTAAAGAGCAGAGATTTGTCCTTTCAAAGAACTTGCGGACAAACCCTTATCTAAACCATCCTGAAGAAACTGTAAAATTCTCGGTATTCTAAAAGAATGCCAAGAAAAATGATGAGAAAGACACCAAGAAATATAAGTCTTCCAGACTCTATAATATATCTCTCGAGATACAGATTTACGAGCCTGTAACATAGTATTAATGACAGAGTCAGAGAAACCTCTTTGACCAAGAATCAAGCGTTCAATCTCCATACCTTTAAATTTAAGGATTTCAGATCCTGATGGAAAAAGGGACCTTGTGACAGAAGGTCTGGTCTTAACGGAAGAGTCCACGGTTGGCAAGAGGCCATCCGGACAAGATCCGCATACCAAAACCTGTGAGGCCATGCCGGAGCTACCAGCAGAACAAACGAGCATTCCTTCAGAATCTTGGAGATTACTCTTGGAAGAAGAACTAGAGGCGGAAAGATATAGGCAGGATGATACTTCCAAGGAAGTGATAATGCATCCACTGCCTCCGCCTGAGGATCCCGGGATCTGGACAGATACCTGGGAAGTTTCTTGTTTAGATGGGACGCCATCAGATCTATTTCTGGAAGTTCCCACATTTGAACAATCTGAAGAAATACCTCTGGGTGAAGAGACCATTCGCCCGGATGCAACGTTTGGCGACTGAGATAATCCGCTTCCCAATTGTCTATACCTGGGATATGAACCGCAGAGATTAGACAGGAGCTGGATTCCGCCCAAACCAAAATTCGAGATACTTCTTTCATAGCCAGAGGACTGTGAGTCCCTCCTTGATGATTGATGTATGCCACAGTTGTGACATTGTCTGTCTGAAAACAAATGAACGATTCTCTCTTCAGAAGAGGCCAAAACTGAAGAGCTCTGAAAATTGCACGGAGTTCCAAAATATTGATCGGAAATCTCACCTCCTGAGATTCCCAAACTCCTTGTGCTGTCAGAGATCCCCACACAGCTCCCCAACCCGAGAGACTTGCATCTGTTGAAATTACAGTCCAGGTCGGAAGCACAAAAGAAGCCCCCTGAATTAAACGATGGTGATCTGTCCACCATGTTAGAGAGTGTCGAACAATCGGTTTTAAAGATATTGTTTGAGATATCTTTGTGTAATCCTTGCACCATTGCTTCAGCATACAGAGCTGAAGAGGTCGCATGTGAAAACGAGCAAAGGGGATCGCGTCCGATGCAGCAGTCATAAGACCTAGAATTTCCATGCATAAGGCTACCGAAGGGAATGATTGTGACTGAAGGTTTCGACAAGCTGCAATCAATTTTAGACGTCTCTTGTCTGTTAAAGACAGAGTCATGGACACTGAATCCATCTGGAAACCCAGAAAGGTTACCCTTGTCTGAGGAATCAAAGAACTTTTTGGTAAATTGATCCTCCAACCATGATCTTGAAGAAACAACACAAGTCGATTTGTATGAGATTCTGCTAAATGTAAAGACTGAGCAAGTACCAAGATATCGTCCAAATAAGGAAATACCACAATACCCTGTTCTCTGATTACAGACAGAAGGGCACCGAGAACCTTTGAAAAAATTCTTGGAGCTGTAGCTAGGCCAAACGGCAGAGCCACAAACTGGTAATGCTTGTCCAGAAAAGAGAATCTCAGGAACTGATAATGATCTGGATGAATCGGAATATGCAGATATGCATCCTGTAAATCTATTGTGGACATATAATTCCCTTGCTGAACAAAAGGCAAGATAGTCCTTACAGTTACCATTTTGAACGTTGGTATTCGTACATAACGATTCAATATTTTTAGATCCAGAACTGGTCTGAAGGAGTTCTCCTTCTTTGGTACAATGAAGAGATTTGAATAAAACCCCATCCCCTGTTCCAGAACTGGAACTGGCATAATTACTCCAGTCAACTCTAGATCTGAAACACATTTCAGAAATGCTTGAGCTTTTACTGGATTTACTGGGACACGGGAAAGAAAAAATCTCTTTGCAGGAGGTCTCATCTTGAAACCAATCCTGTACCCTTCCGAAACAATGTTCTGAATCCAAAGATTGTGAACAGAATTGATCCAAATTTCTTTGAAAAAACGTAACCTGCCCCCTACCAGCTGAGCTGGAATGAGGGCCGCACCTTCATGTGGACTTAGAAGCAGGCTTTGCCTTTCTAGCTGGCTTGGATTTATTCCAGACTGGAGATGGTTTCCAAACTGAAACTGCTCCTGAGGATGAAGGATCAGGCTTTTGTTCTTTGTTGAAACGAAAGGAACGAAAACGATTATTAGCCCTACTTTTACCTTTAGATTTTTTATCCTGTGGTAAAAAAGTTCCTTTCCCACCAGTAACAGTTGAAATGATGGAATCCAACTGAGAACCAAATAATTTGTTACCCTGGAAAGAAATAGAAAGTAAAGTTGATTTAGAAGCCATATCAGCATTCCAAGTTTTAAGCCATAAAGCTCTTCTAGCTAAAATAGCTAGAGACATAAACCTGACATCAACTCTGATAATATCAAAAATGGCATCACAGATAAAATTATTAGCATGCTGTAGAAGAATAATAATATCATGAGAATCACGATGTGTTACTTGTTGCGCTAAAGTTTCCAACCAAAAAGTTGAAGCTGCAGCAACATCAGCCAAAGATATAGCAGGTCTAAGAAGATTACCTGAACACAGATAAGCTTTTCTTAGAAAGGACTCAATTTTCCTATCTAGAGGATCCTTAAACGAAGTACCATCTGACGTAGGAATAGTAGTACGTTTAGCAAGGGTAGAAATAGCCCCATCAACTTTAGGGATTTTGTCCCAAAATTCCAATCTGTCAGACGGCACAGGATATAAATGCTTAAAACGTTTAGAAGGAGTAAATGAATTACCCAATTTATCCCATTCTTTGGAAATTACTGCAGAAATAGCATTAGGAACAGGAAAAACTTCTGGAATAACCACAGGAGCTTTAAATACCTTATCCAAACGTTTAGAATTAGTATCAGGAGGACCAGAATCCTCTATTTCTAAAGCAATTAGTACTTCTTTAAGTAAAGAACGAATAAATTCCATTTTAAATAAATATGAAGATTTATCAGCATCAACCTCAGAGACAGAATCCTCTGAACCAGAGGAGTCATCAGAATCAGAATGATGATGTTCATTTAAAAATTCATCTGTAGGGAGAGAAGTTTTAAAAGATTTTTTATGTTTACTAGAAGGAGAAATAACAGACATAGCCTTCTTTATGGATTCAGAAACAAAATCTCTTATATTATCAGGAACATTCTGCACCTTAGATGTTGAAGGAACTGCAACAGGCAATGGTACTTTACTAAAGGAAATATTATCTGCTTTAACAAGTTTGTCATGACAATCAATACAAACAACAGCTGGAGAAATGGCTACCAAAAGTTTACAGCAGATGCACTTAGCTTTGGTAGATTCAGTACTTGACAGCGATTTTCCTGTAGTATCTTCTGACTCAGATGCAACGTGAGACATCTTGCAATATGTAAGAGAAAAAACAACATATATATAAAGCAAAATTGATCAAATTCCCAGTTTCAGGAATGGGAAAAAATGCTAAGAACAAGCCTCTAGCAACCAGAAGCAATAAAAAATGAGACTTAAATAATTGAGGAGACTAAAGCGACGCCCATATTATTTGGCGCCTAAATGCTTTTGGCGCCAAAATGACGCCATATCCGGAACGCCGACATTTTTGGCGCGAAATAACGTCAAAAAATGACGTAACTTCCGGCGACACGTATGACGCCGGAAACGGAAATAGAATTTTGCGCCAAAAAAGTCCGCGCCAAAAATGACGTAATAAAAAGAGGCATTTTCAGCCCCCGCGAGCCTAATAGCCCACCGGGAAGAGTCAAATTTTTGAAGGTAAGAAAAAATGAATAAATCAAAAAATGCATTATCCCAAATATGAAACTGACTGTCTGAAAATAAGGAAAGTTGAACATTCTGAGTCAAGGCAAATAAATGTTTGAATACATATATTTAGAACTTTATAAACAAAGTGCCCAACCATAGCTTGGAGTGTCACAGAAAATAAGACTTACTTACCCCAGGACACTCATCTACATATAGCAGATAGCCAAACCAGTACTGAAACGAGAATCAGCAGAGGTAATGGTATATATAAGAGTATATCGTCGATCTGAAAAGGGAGGTAAGAGATGAATCTCTACGACCGATAACAGAGAACCTATGAAATAGACCCCGTAGAAGGAGATCACTGCATTCAAATAGGCAATACTCTTCTCACATCCCTCTGACATTCACTGCACGCTGAGAGGAAAACCGGGCTCCAACTTGCTGCGGAGCGCATATCAACGTAGAATCTAGCACAAACTTACTTCACCACCTCCATCGGAGGCAAAGTTTGTAAAACTGAATTGTGGGTGTGGTGAGGGGTGTATTTATAGGCATTTTGAGGTTTGGGAAACTTTGCCCCTCCTGGTAGGAATGTATATCCCATACGTCACTAGCTCATGGACTCTTGCTAATTACATGAAAGAAATGTATTTAGCAAAGACAGATGCAACAGAATATGAATATTGTGCATGTTTCATGTCATACTTAAAGGGACACTGAACCCAAATTGTTTCTTTTGTGATTCAGATAGAGCATGCAATTTTAAGCAACTTTCTAATTTACTCCTATTATCAAATTTTCTTCATTCTCTTTGTATCTTTATTTGAAATGCAACCTGGGTTATTCTTGCTGATTGGTGGATAAATTTATTCACCACCTAAAAAGTGCTGTCCAGAGTCTGAACCAAAAAATAAGCTTAGATGCCTTCTTTTTCAAATAAAGATAGCAAGTGAATGAAGAAAAATTGATAATAGGAGTAAATTAGAAAGTTGCTTAAAATTGCATGTTCTATCTAAATCATGAAAAAAATAAATTGTGTTCAGTGTCCCTTTAAAAATACATCTCCACAAATTGTTTGTGATGTATCTGATTTGAGTAATCTAAATAATCTGCTTTTTTATTGATCCAGCAAGAAGTGTCAGCAACACACAGATCACCAGAAACACTAAAAACAGAAGAACGTTAAAGGGAAATGAAATACAATTGTTTTATTTTTAGATAGAGCATACAATTTTAAACAACTTTCTAAATGACTTCTATTATAAAATTGTCTTTCATTTTGTGATATATTTTGTTGATAAGTAGGGATACCTACCTAAGTATCTCTTCAACAAAGAATATCATGGCAACAACTCAAAACAATTTTTTCCAATTTTTAAAGTTTTTTTTATTGAGGTCTTTAGTTAAAGTTACAAAACTAATTGTCATGAAAGAAAAAATGACAGTGAGCAAGAATAACAATTGGTGCATGGACTAGATAATAATCTAGTGCTTACATCATACAACAAATATCTCTGAAATTGCTATTAATCAGTGGTGGTACATAATGGTAAAAACAATTCACAAGATAACTTACACATAAATAATACCGAATATAATAATCTATACTTAAAGGGACATAATACTCATATGCTAAATCACTTGAAACTAATGCAGTATAACTGTAAAAAGCTGACAGGAAAATATCACCTGAGCATCTCTATGTAAAAAAGGAAGATATTTTACCTCACAATTTCCTCAGCTCAGCAGAGTAAGTTCTGTGTGAAAAGTTATACTCAGCTGCTCCCAGCTGCAGGTAAAAAAAATAAAAAAATGAACAGCAGCCAATCAGCATCAGCAGTGCTGAGGTCATGAACTCTTACTGCGATCTCATGAGATTTGACTTAACTCTCATGAGATTTCATAGTAAGCTTCCTTTACCTGATTGGTGAAATAATATGAGAGTTCACGAGGCTCATCCTTTCAGCTGTCCCAGGACAGACACACTAAAATGCTGATTAGAAATCCTTTACAATGGGAGGTGGCTACTGAGGAACTTTTGAGGTAAAATATCTTTCTTTTTTACATAGAGATGTTCAGGAGATATTTTCTAGTCAGCTTTTTACAGTTATGCTGCATCACTTTCAAGTGTTTAAACATTTGGGTATTATGGCCCTTTAATGTACAAGATTGAGACCTAAGTTTTTTGTTTTTTTTATAGTAAGAACTGGCAATTAAACCTCTTAATACACAGAGGGTCACTCTTGGACCTAATTAAGCTTGTGGAACCAATAAGAGATGTACTAGCAATTGATTTGGCCACTTTTGGACTTTATAATGTGTAGTTAAATGAAAATGACAACTGATATAGCAGATTTTATACGTGATAGATGTTATGTGAAGGAATGCAAAGATGTAAAGTAGTGATATAAATAAGTGTTTAATTCTATAGTAAAGGGGGTGTGATCTAATGAATGAGTATAACGTAACTAGTTGGTGAGATAGATACTTGATACTGATATAGCTCTGAATAATATATACTAATGTGCTGTTTTACATTATTATTATATGGTGCTAATAGGTTGGAGATTTATTAGAACATGACCTGAGATCATATTTAGTATGTTATGGAACTATCCTGTAGTAATTGACAATGAACAAGGATCTTCCTATATCATAAATAACCAACAAAAGGTTGCAAAGCAAACAACAATCTATAGTTATTTAAAACTAGAACCATTGGAGCAGAGAATAGCATCTTAATGGGTGGACCTAAACCCCTATAATAATATGGAGATGTCCCTTATAACTTACATAAAGTATTTGCAGCAAGTGAGAGTTTATAAAACATCCATTATTTGGATGAGGGAGTAAGTAGGACTTACCCTTATCAGATTTGTGTCACCCCGTCTTCATTTTTAGCATTACTAAGACATAGGTAAAACAATGTCACCGGATTTACATGAATAAAATTAGAAACATATATTAACATAAGTGAACTAAGTAACAATATGTAAAGATCATCTTACAAATAGTGAGTTTAGGTCACTAAATGACTGCTTTCTTTTATCCCATTCCACAGTCCTCAATCTGATGTGGAAATTGAGGGGAAAAACATGCAGGATTAGAAAAGTGGAAAACCCCCAGGATCAAGCTAAAAGGTAACAGCAACAGTTAGGAAAGGACTGCAAATGTCACTGTCGTCTCCGGTATAAACTTTGGGTAGTTGGAGATCAACACCTAAACACAGATGGTGAGATGTAAAGGAAGATGAAAGGGAAGCCCCGGTTCACCCCGTTGTCTTTGTTTGTGATAAACAGAAGTATCTCGCAGCCACTATTAGTGTTAGGTTTAGATCACAGCAGATAGATGGTATTGCTTAACCCCAGCTTACCAGTGTGGGGGGGGGGGGAAGCTGAGATTTGTAGTGGAAGGCCGCCGCAATCAATTTTCAACGATCTGGGTTTAGTAAATTGGAAACTTTTTTTAAAATTGTATTAATATCCCTTTAATAGAACATGAAAGTCAAAATTAAACTTTGATGAATCAGAGAGAGCTTGCAAGTTTTTTCAACTTACTTCTGTTATAAAATATACATACTTTTATTGGTATATCCTTTGTTGAAAAGCGTATGTACATATTTTCAGCAGCAGCTATACACTACTAGGAGATAGTTGGTGATTGGTGAATACACACATTTGCCTCTTGTCATTGACTCACCAGATGGTTTCAGTTAGCTCCCCATAGTGCACTACTTCTCTTGAGCTGACTTTAACTATGTGTTTTATCACTTTGCAGGAATGAAACACACAGGTATATGCAATAAATATAGCAAAAACACATTAAATCATTTTCTTTGTAGTATTATGTCCCTCTAATCCTTGAAAGGAATACTAGACTTCATTTGTTCTATGGTCATTCAGATAGAGCATACCATTGTATACAACTTTCCAATTCACTTCTGTTATCTAACTTCCTTTCCTCTCATGGTATCCTTTGTTGAAAAACATACCTAGATAGGCTCAGAGCAGCAATGCACTACTGCGAGCTAGCTGTTGATTGGTATCCGCATATATATACCTTTTGTCATTTGCTCACCCAATGCGTTCAGTTAGCTCCCTGAAAACTGTACACTCTAGGGCCTAACTATCAAGCTCCGTATGGAGCTTGAGAGCCTGTGTTTCTGGCGAGTGTTCAGACTCGCCAGAAACACCAGTTATGAAGCAGCGGCCATGTGATGTTCAATCCTTATCAATACTTGCTATTATTCTAAAATGTATAGCTGTCTTATTCCACAGTTTTAACCTCCCCCAAATTTTATTGTCTGTTTACTTAACATCTCACCCTGACCAGACCAGAATCTAACTTTCCAATTGGCCTTTCCAATTGTCTTTGATTAGCAATCAACTAAATTTAGTGGACTCAGCTGACTGCCCTCCCTGCATATATTTCACACCAGTCTGGGATGTGCATTGCACAGGGGTGCATTGCATGGGCAGTGTACATTGTAACAATAGCATATGTTCACATTTTCAAAGTGAACATTTTATAAGTGATTCACTAGCAATATAGCAATAGAATTATACAAGAACTCAACAAGGATGGGGCAAGACACAAGGCAAGTACTTATGTAATATTATGTATGATATACCTTACTGTTTTCAAATGCAATTGCTATTGTAATACTGTGTCTTATGTGTTTAACTGGTTCCCTCTTTTGTAAAAATGCCTAATATCTTCTTATTCCTTTTTGCTGCCTTTTGTCTCTATAACAAACTACATTACTCAATTACTCCTTCTCCCTGTCCACCTGCACTGTTTATTAGCCCATCTCTCTTAAACTCACATTACTTTTGGACTCATGAACTTTACCTATTTCTAAACACTCTCTCTCCCCCCTGCACCTTGTCTCAAAAGCAGTCTCACTACTGCAAATCTGTATCTCATCTTATGTCACTCTCCCTCTTGCTTCTACTAACTGCTGGCGACATCTCCCCTAATCCTGGTCCCCAACAACTGCGGAGCCGTGTACATCCATGTGTAACATCCCACAGACTCAAAAAACAAAACTCTGACAACCTTACTCACATTCATCTTGCATCAAAAGCCACTTCCCCTTTCACTTGTGCACTTTGGAACTCTCGCTCTGTTTGCAACAAACTCACTTCTTTACATGACCTCTTTATCTCCCGCTCCCTCAACCTTCTGGCCCTAACAGAAACCTGGCTCTCTCCCCTAGACACAGCATCCACTGCTGCTCTGTCACATGGGGGTCTCCACTTCAGCCACACTCCTAGGTCTGGTAATAGACAAGGAGGTGGTGTTGGTATTTTACTTTCCTCTCATTGCACCTTTCAACAAATACACCCCATCTCTTCCCTCACATTTTCTTCATTCGAAACCAACATGATTCGCTTATTCTCTCCTCTTTCTATACGTGTCGCAGTCATATACCGTCCTCCTGGCTCCTCAACTCAATTTCTAGATCACTTGGCTGCATGGCTACCTTATTTCCTTTCCTCAGACACCCCTTTCCTCATTCTTGGTGACTTCAACATCCCTCTTGACAATCCCACTGCCTCCTCTGCAAAACAACTTCTGCAACTCACTTTCTCTTTTGGTTTGTCACAATGGACTGATTCTCCCACTCACAAAGATGGTCACTCCCTTGACCTGATCTTTAGCTATCGATGCACCCTCTCAAACTTCACAAACTCCCCCTTTCCTCTTTCTGACCACCATCTCCTTACTTGCAACATATCATCCCTCCCTACAACTCCCCCTCCTTCTGCTCCTCACACCAAACTTCACAGAACCATTACATCATTAGATCAACAACAGCTTTCTAATTCCATCAAACCTCTCCTCTCATCCTTCTCCTCCTTTTCATGCCCTGACCAATCTATCTGCCACTATAATTCCACCCTTACATCCGTCCTTGACAATCTCGCCCCTCTTACCATAGCTCGGAAATCAAACACTCATCCTCAGCCCTGGCATACTCCACTGACACGATACCTACGCAGATGTTCCTGTACTGCTGAGCGGCACTGGAGAAAATCTAGGAGTTCAGCTGATTTTCAACACTACAAATTTATCTTGAACTCTTACTACTCTGCCCTTAATTTCCATAAGCAACACTACTTCTCTACTCTTATCTCTAATCTTTCTTCAAACCCAAAACGTTTGTTCTCCACTTTCAATACTCTTCTCCGCCCTCCCCCACCTCCTAATACAACTTCTCTGTCAGCTCAAGACTTTGCCAACCACTTCAATAACAAAATCAACTCCATCAGAAATGAAATCGTCTCTCAACATAATTCCATTCCCTCACCCCCTCAAATGCTTTCAATCAACCACAACCCACATAACCTTAAACTTAGCTCATTCTCCCCTGTTACTGAGGATGAAGTTTCGGCACTTATACTGCGCTCTCACCTCACTACCTGTCCACTTGACCCTATCCCCTCACAGCTACTCCCCTCCCTCTCTGCCACCCTTACCCCTATACTCACACACACTTTCAACCTCTCCTTCAGCACCGGTATATTTCCCTCATTGCTGAAACATGCACTGGTCACACCTATCCTCAAAAAACCTTCCCTTGATCCTACCTCCCCATCCAACTACCGCCCTATTTCCCTCCTCCCTCTTGTATCAAAGCTTCTCGAAAAACTAGCTTATGCACGCCTTTCCCATTTCCTTACAATAAACTCCCTCCTTGACCCATTGCAATCTGGATTTCGTCCCCATCACTCCACAGAAACAGCAATTGTTAAGGTTACCAACGACCTACTTACAGCAAAATCAAAAGGCCACTTGATCTGTCCGCAGCCTTTGACACTGTTGACCACCCTCTCTTGCTCCAAACCCTCCAATCCTTTGGCATATGTGACACAGCCCTCTCGTGGCTCTCTTCCTACCTGTCAAACCGTACCTTTAGTGTAGCCTTCTCTGGGGCCTCCTCTGCCCCGTCACCACTTTCTGTCGGAGTACCGCAAGGCTCTGTCCTCGGTCCCCTTCTCTTCTCAATCTACACGTCATCACTAGGTTCCCTAATAAAGTCCCATGGTTTACAATATCATTTGTATGCCGACGACACCCAAATCTACTTCTCTGCACCAGACCTTTCTCCTTCATTGCTAACCCGTGTCACTAACTGTCTTTCTCACATCTCCAACTGGATGTCCTCTCACTACCTCAAGCTAAATCTCTCCAAAACTGAGCTCCTTATTTCCCCCCCTTCTTCAAAACTCTCCACCCCCAATCTCTCTATAACTGTCTACAACTCCATCATTACCCCTACCCCACATGCCCGATGTCTCGGGGTCACATTTGACTCAGATCTTTCTTTCACTCCTCACATTCAGTCTTTGGCTAAAGCCTGCCGCTTCCACCTTAAAAACATCTCTAAAATTAGACACTTCCTTACACAAGACACAACTAAGATTTTAATCCACTCTCTCATCCTCTCCCGCCTCGATTACTGCAACTCTGTCCTCTCTGGTCTCCCCACCTACCGCCTAGCTCCTTTACAATCCTTAATGAATGCCTCTGCCAGACTCATCTTCCTTACAAGTCGCTCTTCATCTGCTGCACCTCTCTGCCAATCTCTTCACTGGCTTCCTCTTGCCTCTAGGATCAAACACAAAATTCTCACTCTAACATACAAAGCCCTCAACTGCACTGCTCCCCCCTATATCTCAGATCTTGTCTCCAGATACTCTCCTTCTCGTCCCCTTCGCTCTGCTCAAGACCTCCTACTCTCCTCCTCTCTTGTCACCTCATCACACTCCCGTTTACAGGACTTCTCCAGACTGGCTCCCATCTTGTGGAACTCTCTGCCTCGCTCCATTAGACTCTCTTCTAGTTTTAAAAGCTTCAAGTGCTCCCTAAAGACTCTACTGTTTAGGGATGCATACAAACTATGCTAACCTTACTTTATACCAGTTCCTCTCCTCCATTGCTATCCCCTGAACCCCCCTAGCATGTAAGCTTAAGAGTCCAGCTGTTTGTTGATCACCTTCTCAAGAGCTGACTACAACAGTGCAACTCTTGGCAGGGCCCTCTACCGATTTGATCCCTATAACTGTTTTTTGTACTCCGCCTTTGTTAATAGCGCTGCGGAATCTGTTGGCGCTCTACAAATAACCGATAATAATAATAATAATAATTTGCTCCCTCCTTCCCTCCCACACCGCAAGCCAATGCAAACAAAGTGTCTCTGTTTGCATCAGCGGTCTACCTCAATATGTCAGCTATGTCAACAGGGTATGCTGAGCAAAGTATCCTGTGACGTAGTAGCTACATCCAATAGGCAGAACGGATTACATTTGAGAAAAACTACACTCTCTAAGTGTCAGGAACATCAATGGGATCACACAATCAATATGTGATTTATATGTAATATATAGTATACAGGTATGAAATACACAGTGACATGATGTGATAACCAACATTGGTTAATAATATGTACACATATCACATGTGTACGATGTACTTTGTGATTGGTGCATGGTTTAGAATGTGGAAGGGGTTTCTGAAATATATTGAGAGATTTGACAGTGTTAAGATTGTCTGAGGATGGGGAACATCTTTCCCTGAATTGGCATTTAATAAAGAGTGATTAAAAAGAGAGAGCTGAGTAACGTTATTTTCTTGTATACATTGTTCTTTCAAAAGCTAAGGATGACCTAAGGAAGTGAGAGTGCACTTATTAGATACAGATAGATGATAGATAGATAGATAGATAGATAGATGGATAATATAGATATATTTAAAGATGTATATAGTATATGTATATTTATATATAAATAAGCTGCACCAAGGTGGTAGATAGCCATAGAACAAGTTAGTGAGCGAGTTGTTCATTCCTGAGAGTGTACTCGCTTCTCTCTGTGTGTGTGTGTGTATATATATATATATGTGTGTGTATATATATATGTGTGTGTGTGTATATATATATATATATATATATATGTGTGTATATATATATATGTGTGTATATATATATATATGTGTATATATATATATATGTGTGTATATATATATATATGTGTGTATATATATATATGTGTGTATATATATATATATACACATATATATATATACACACATATATATATATACACGAAAGCTGACATCTGAAGTTGTTTTCAAGGTCATTTTTATAGTTTTATTAAATTAGAAATCCTTGTTTACTATTATTCATAATAAACCTCTGATTAATTGTAAAGTGCATTTCATTCTATGTGAAGAAATAATTGAAAGGAAATAATGGCCCCAAAATGATATATCACACATGAAGCACGACTTCAAACAAAGGGTGACATTGACAGGAAGTTTTTAAATCACTTGAGGAATGCAAGTCTGGAAAAAATAAAGGACATTCTTTCTGTTTTTCAAAATTAAATTAAAATTGATTAAATATTTTTAATTAAGTTATTTTAACAAACAATTATGGTCATTAAATGTGCAGCAGTAGGATACACATAGTAAGAATTCATTTTTATGAGCTAAAATAATAATTAAGGCATGGCTATAAATACACATACACAGAGGATTACTAATATAATATGATAATGTGCTGTAATTAGTACATCTTAATAAAATTAAATATAAAATATTAGACTTTTTAAATGTACATACTTATTTATACTAATTTACCTTTAATAATATCTCTCATACTCAGTGTTGTGTTTCTACATATGTAAGGGATTGGAAACTTTCCATGATTCCATGCACAAATAACTCCTCAATTAGGCCTAGATTACAAGTGGAGTGCTAAATTATTGCATGCCCGCAAACGGGCATTACAAGTGGCTGGTTATTGCTACCGTGAGCTTGTGGTAGCAATTATCCCTCAGAAAAATATCCAGAGATCAGCTCTCTGGTTAATTTTCTAAAAGTGCCCCAAATGCCCTTTTTTAATATAAAACTATTGTACTAGGCAGTTTTTGGGGTCTATAGTTGGTGGGAGTGGGGTGTTAGTGGGGTTAACATTGCAGTCTATGGGACCTGTGTGTTCCCAGTAAATATATATGTATATGAGTATATACATATTTATTTATGTGTTAGTATGTGTATATACATATATTAAAAAATATGCTGCCATCGCTGCACTACTTACCCCTTTACTGTGTGAGGTTCTGATGCCGTCTCATTGAAGCCTATGGAAGTGCGCTCTTGTGAGCGCAATGCTTCCAGCACTGTGAATGTGAGTTCCCATTTGCATTTCTGTTAACTTGTAATACCAGCGCACATTAACATACACTGATATTACGAAGTGAAGTGCAAATATTGCTTCAGCGAAAGCAATATATTTATTGCACTCCACTTATAATCTGGCCCTTAATCTATAAGCAGTGTTTATTAAAACTTTGCTTCTAGGGAACACACATAATTTCAGGTCAGCTAAGGTCTTGGAAATAAGGCTTTGTTTAAGTCTCTTAAAGGAACATTATACTCATATGCTAAATCACTTGAAACTGATGCAGTATAACTGTAAAACATTGACAAGAAAATATCACTTGAGCATATCTATGTAAAAAAGGAAGATATTTTATCTCATAATTTCCTCAACTCACCAGAGTAAGTTCTGTGTAAAAAGTTATACTTCAGCTGCTGTGCAGCTGCAGGTAAAAAAAAAAAAATGAAGAAATTAACTTCAGCCAATTAGCATCAACAGTGTTATATATATATATGAGTGAGCTTCAGGAAGCTCCAGCAGTCTCAGTTTTTAAGTTTCAGCCGAGAGCTGGAGTTCCTGAGTTCCTGAGCTCCAGGCATCTGCCTGCATATGGAACCGGAGCGCGACTGGTGCTCCGATTCTATATGTGGGCAGATACCAGATCACTGCGTGTGTCACCTTCTGTAATGATCATCTGTTGGTGCCAGTGGGAGGTGTGGACGGTCCAGCAGTGGAGAGGGGAGAGATTGGGAGGGCTCTACACTGCAACAAATATAAAATTAAGGGAGAGGGAGGGATGGGGCAGCTACACTACAGAAAAAGGGGGATCAGAGATCCCTAACTAAGGATTGCAGGAGGTGGAGAGGTGGGGCGACCACTACATTACAGAAAATAAAATAATAATATTATAAAAAAAATGTATTAAAAGGGTTTTATAGGTACTTGCAGACAGCTGCCAGTTTGGGCGGGATCAGGGAGGATGGAGGGTAAGGGGTATCCTACACTGCAGAAAACAGTGAATTTTTTCAAATAATAAAAAGGGGGGGCAATTCTTCATATTTTTTTTTCAAACTAATCTAACTGGTGTGGAAGCCTACATGGTTATTGAACCCAGGACTACTGGGTTGTGTTGCAGTGAGTTAGCCTTAGATTCTGCTCTATTTTTCTTGCCTGTTCTTTTATTTCGTTTTTTACTCTTTGGCTTCATCTGCCTGCCAGCGGTGGTAGATCTGCAATCAGCTACTGCTATAAATACTCAACACTTCCTGTCCTCCATGCTTGTTTGTTGGACTTGCTCCTAGGGTATGCTTTGCTGTGTATTGCAGAATTATTTCCCTGAGCATTTTTGTCTGAACTTGACTACCCTTTTGCCTGATGAATCTGTATGTCGTTGCTAGACTGTGTATCAACTTCCTTCATGTCTCGACTACTCTCTTCGATTACCCTTTTGTGCGACATTGGCTACCTGTTGCCGACCTTAGCTATTCCACTACGTCTTTGCCTTGCCCTTAGCCACTTCTCCACTATGAACTATAAGTAAATATTAATGTATACCCCAGCGCCAACTACAACCTTTTGAGCCCAGGGCAGTGATACCTAGCTATCACTCGTAAGAATCAAGGAAAAGGGAATATACCTAGGCGCCAACCAGAGGAGGCTAAGGTTGAATTACTTAAAAGAATTTAATGACATATATGCAAATAACGATATTAACAATATAACAATGGTTAAAAATGCAATAGTAAAAATTCAGTTAAAAAGTAGGTGCAGTGGATCCACGCAGGTACAATAATTATAGAAAATGTAGTAGACAATAATGTAAAATCAGTTTGTAAAAACAATTCTTGAACTAGATATTTGATAATCCTAAAACAAATTCATGCAAAGTGGCTGGCAATGCAAATAACAAATAATGAATTCAGATGTGCACAAAAACAAATAGTGCTGAAAAATTCCAAAAAGTCACAACTTGAAAAATCAACTTAAAATGAGTGCAAAAATTGAGTCCAAGGTGATAACCTGTAGAAAAATAAGGTGTCCAAAAATTAAATGGCACTAAAAATTAAATGTCACTAAAAAGTGTGGATCCTAGAACATAGTGTAGTGGATAACCAAATGTTGAGAACAATGATGATGAAATCCAAAAATATGTGAGAAAAAAGTGCAAAAAAAGATTAAGTGTGTCTCCAATGTTAGTGCTTCTGTCCGCTGTGGGCCAACCAAATTGCTGACCAAATAAAAACCTGTGGAAAAAAGATATAACAAATGTGTAGATCTATAAACAATAAATGCTCCAAATGAAATAAGGCTTACCAGTGTCTACGCGTTTCGGCCCTCTCTGGGCCTTTATCAAGACTGATTTTACATTATTGTCTACTACATTTACTATAATTATTGTACCTGCGTGGATCCACTGCACCTACTTTTTAACTGAATTTTTACCATTGCATTTTTAACCATTGTTATATTGTTAATATCGTTATTTGCATATATGTCATTAAATTCTTTTAAGTAATTCAACCTTAGCCTCCTCTGGTTGGCGCCTAGGTATATTCCCTTTTCCACTATGAACTATACCAACGCTTGGAAACCCTCCAACTAGCAGCCAGTATCGGAGGATGTATCTAGCTGTGGTACCTGACAACTAGTGATGTCTCGAATTGTTCCCCCGGCGAACATAGCTTGTTTGCGTTCGCAACAGCAGGTGAACATATGCGATGTTCGATCCGCCCCCTATTCGTCATCATTGAGTAAACTTTGACCCTGTATCTCACAGTCTGCAAACACATTCCAGCCAATCAGCAGCAGACCCTCCCAGCTCCTGGACAGCAGCCATTTTAGATTCATTCGGAAGCTGCTTTCTTAGTGAGAGGAGGGACAGTGTAGCTGCTGCTGATTTAATAGGGAAATTGATAGCTAGGCTAGTGTATTCAGTGCCCACTACAGTCCTGAAGGACTCATCTGATCTCTGCTGTAAGGACAGCACCCCAAAAAGCCCTTTTTAGGGCTAGAACATCAGTCTGTTTTTTTCCCTGTGTAATCTAATTGCCAGAGTGTGTGTCAGGCTCACAACGTATACTGTGCCCACTTGCCCAGTGCCACCACTCATATCTGGTGTAACAGTAGTGTAAATTTAAAAAAAACAAACTTTTTTGACTCGAAACATCAGTCTGCTTGTGTATTCTAATTGCAGTTGCCTGCCTGCCAGCGTGTGTGCCAGGCCCACCACTCATATCTGGTGTAACAGTAGTGTAAATTTAAAAAAAACAAAAACTTTTTTGACTGTGAAACATCAGTCTGCTAGTGTAATCTAATTGCAGTTGCCTGCCTGCCAGCGTGTGTGCCAGGCTCAGAGCGTATACTGTGCCCACTTGCCCAGTGCCACCACTCATATCTGGTGTAACAGTAGTGTAAATTAAAAAAAAAAACTTTTTTGACTGTGAAACATCAGTCTGCTTGTGTAATCTAATTGCAGTTGCCTGCCTGCCTGCCAGCGTGTGTGCCAGGCCCACTTGCCCAGTGCCACCACTCATATCTGTTGTAACAGTAGGGTAAATTTAAAAAAAAAAAAAAAAATTTGACTGTGAAACATCAGTCTGCTAGTGTAACCTAATTGCAGTTGCCTGCCTGCCAGCGTGTGTGCCAGGCCCACTTGCCAAGTGCCACCACTCATATCTGGTGTAACAGTAGTGTAAATTTAAAAAAAAAAACTTTTTTGACTGTGAAACATCAGTCTGCTAGTGTAATCTAATTGCAGTTGCTTGCCTGCCAGCGTGTGTGCCAGGCCCACTTGCCCAGTGCCACCACTCATATCTGGTGTAACAGTAGTGTAAATTTAAAAAAAAAACAACTTTTTTGACTGTGAAACATCAGTCTGCTAGTGTAATCTAATTTCAGTTGCCTGCCTGCCAGCGTGTGTGCCAGGCTCAGAGCGTATACTGTGCCCACTTGCCCAGTGCCACCACTCATATCTCGTGTAACAGTAGAGTAAATTTAAAAAAAAAAAACTTTTTTGACTGTGAAACATCAATGAGGAGTTTGCGGTTGTGCAAATAAACTGTTTGCGGTTGTTTGCTGTGCGTTAAAGGGACAGTCTAGGCCAAAATAAACTTTCATGATTCAGATGCAGATAGAGCATGTAATTTTAAACAATTTTCCATTTTACTTTTATCACCAATTTTGCTTTGTTCTCTTGGTATTCTTAGTTGAAAGCTTAACCTAGGAGGTTCATATGCTAATTTCTTAGACCTTGAAGCCCACCTCTTTCAGATTGCATTTTAACAGTTTTTCACCACTAGAGGGTGTTAGTTCACGTATTTCATATAGATAACACTGTGCTCATGCACAAGAAGTTATCTGGGAGCAGGCACTGATTGGCTAGACTGCAAGTCTGTCAAAGAACTGAAAAATGGGGCAGTTTGCAGAGGCTTAGATACAAGATAATCACAGAGGTTAAAAGTATATTATAAATGTGTTAGTTATGCAAAACTGGGAAATGGGTAATAAAGGGATTATCTATCTTTTAAAACAATAAAAATTCTGGTGTAGACTGTCCCTTTAAACGGGGAGTTTGGTCTGTCACTGTGAAGTGGGCGTAACCCTTAAACTACCTGATCGATACAACATCATACCTGATGTTTTAAAGCACGTTATTCCAAACAATTTAGGAATGTTAGGTGATTGATGCCCTTTATGGCTTAAAAACAGACTCTGCATCAACTATGTAATTTTCCATGGGAGTTTTGCCATGGATCCCCCTCCGGCATGCCACAGTCCAGGTGTTAGTCCCCTTGAAACAACTTTTCCATCACGTTTGTGGCCATAAAGAGTCCCTGTGGGTTTTAAAATTCGCCTGCCTATTGAAGTCAATGGTGGTTCGCCCGGTTCGCCCGTTCGCGAACAGTTGCGGAAGTTCGTGTCCGCCGTTCGCAAACGCAAATTTTGGTTCGCGACATCACTACTGACAACTGGACCTTTAAGGTATTTTTCTCTTGTGCTTCTTTCCCTCCAGTTTCTCTATCTGTTGGTGTACTTCAAAGATGGACGTTCTGTTTTTATTTAAATTTTTACCTTTCGTTGAGAAAGTAACTCTTAGCTACCATGCAAACATTCATATGTGATGCACTGTAACTCCTTTTCAACTCAAATCCTTTTGCCTTCTTTTTTTGTTTGTTTTTTAAAATCTTCCTTTCCTAAACACTAAAAATACATCAGCTGCACCATTTATTCTCCTTGCACTATCCTGGTTTCCCCATTTATGGCTAGAAGTGGTGCGCTACTGCAGGATGTATGCAGGATGTGATAAGTATGCAGGATGCAATAAGTAGTATCGCTAGATAGAGCAAACATTAGCACGCAACTTGATATAACAAGTCCATAGTAAATCACATTTACCAGAAAAGGGTTAGAGTGGTTGACATCGCTCTAGCACAACCTATACTTTCAATGTATATCATGACCACACTAAAAAGCTCTGATATTAAAAATTATAGGTTGCATTTGAGCGGAAAAAAAATTCACAAAGCACATAAGAAAACATATTAAAACAAACTATTATACTTATATATATATACTTTTAAATTAAAATATAATTTCTCCAACATAGGTGTGTCCGGTCCACGGCGTCATCCTTACTTGTGGGATATTCTCTTCCCCAACAGGAAATGGCAAAGAGCCCAGCAAAGCTGGTCACATGATCCCTCCTAGGCTCCGCCTACCCCAGTCATTCTCTTTGCCGTTGCACAGGCAACATCTCCACGGAGATGGTTAAGAGTTTTTTGGTGTTTAAATGTAGTTTTTATCCTTCAATCAAGTGTTTGTTATTTTAAAATAGTGCTGGTATGTACTATTTACTCTGAAACAGAAAAGAGATGAAGATTTCTGTTTGTAAGAGGAAGATGATTTTAGCAAACGTTACTAAAATCGATGGCTGTTTCCACACAGGACTGTTGAGATGAAGTAACTTCAGTTGGGGGAAACAGTTGGCAGACTTTGCTGCTTGAGGTATGACTGGCCACATTTCTAACAAGACTTTGTAATGCTGGAAGGCTGTCATTTTCCCTATGGGAACCGGTAAGCCATTTTCTTAGTTTAAGTAAAAGAATAAAGGGCTTCATAAGGGCTTAAAAGACTGGTAGACATTTTTCTGGGCTAAAACGATTACTTTCTAAGCATATTTGGCAGATTATAACTCTTAATAGTTATTATAATCTTGGGGATTGTTTTAAAAAAACGGCAGGCACTGTATTGGACACCTTTTTCACTGGGGGCCTTTTCTAGTCATAGGCAGAGCCTCATTTTCGCGCCACTAATGCGCAGTTGTTTTTGGAGAGCAAGGCATGCAGATGCATGTGTGAGGAGCTAAGAACCACTGAAAAAGCTTATTGAAGGCGTCATTTGGTATCGTATTCCCCTCTGGGCTTGGTTGGGTCTCAGCAAAGCAGATACCTGGGACTGTATAGGGGTTAAATGTAAAAACGGCTCCGGTTCCGTTATTTTAAGGGTTAAAGCTTTCAAATTTGGTGTGCAATACTTTTAAGGCTTTAAGACACTGTGGTGAAATTTTGGTGAATTTTGAACAATTCCTTCATACTTTTTCACATATTCAGTAATAAAGTGTGTTCAGTTTAAAATTTAAAGTGACAGTAACGGTTTTATTTTAAAACGTTTTTTGTGCTTTGTTGTCAAGTTTAAGCCTGTTTAACATGTCTGAACCATCAGATAGACGATGTTCTATATGTATGAAAGCCAAGGTTTCTCCCCATTTAAATATATGTGATGATTGTGACATAGTGTCCAAACAAAGTAGGGACAATGATGCCACAGATAATGATATTGCCCAAGATGATTCCTCAAATGAGGGGAGTAAGCATGGTACTGCATCATCCCCTTCTGTGTCTACACCAGTTTTGCCCACACAAGAGGCCCCTAGTACATCTAGTGCGCCAATACTTATTACCATGCAACAATTAACGGCTGTAATGGATAATTCTATTGCAAACATTTTATCCAAAATGCCTACTTATCAGAGAAAGCTCGATTGCTCTGTTTTAAACACTGAAGAGCAAGAGGACGCTGATGATAACTGTTCTGACATACCCTCACACCAATCTGAAGGGGCCAGGAGGGAGGTTTTGTCTGAGGGAGAAATTTCAGATTCAGGAAAAATTTCTCAACAAGCTGAACCTGATGTTGTAACATTTAAATTTAAATTAGAACATCTCCGCGCACTGCTTAAGGAGGTATTATCTACTCTGGATGATTGTGACAATTTGGTCATTCCAGAGAAATTATGTAAGATGGACAAGTTCCTAGAGGTTCCGGTGCCCCCCGATGCTTTTCCTATACCCAAGCGGGTGGCGGACATAGTAAATAAGGAATGGGAAAGGCCCGGCATACCTTTTGTTCCTCCCCCTATATTTAAGAAATTATTTCCTGTGGTCGACCCCAGAAAGGACTTATGGCAGACAGTCCCCAAGGTCGAGGGGGCGGTTTCCACTCTAAACAAACGCACTACTATCCCTATAGAAGATAGTTGTGCTTTCAAAGATCCTATGGATAAAAAATCAGAGGGTTTGCTTAAAAAGATGTTTGTTCAGCAAGGTTACCTTCTACAACCAATTTCATGCATTGTTCCTGTCACTACAGCAGTTCGAAGAACTAGAAAAGTCGCTCAATAAAGAATCTTCGTATGAGGAGGTTATGGACAGAGTTCAAGCACTTAAATTGGCTAACTCTTTTATTTTAGATGCCGCTTTGCAATTAGCTAGATTAGCGGCGAAAAATTCAGGGTTTGCTATCGTGGCGCGCAGAGCGCTTTGGCTAAAGTCTTGGTCAGCGGATGTGTCTTCCAAGACAAAATTGCTTAACATCCCTTTCAAGGGTAAAACACTGTTTGGTCCTGATTTGAAAGAGATTATTTCAGACATCACCGGGGGAAAGGGCCACGCCCTTCCTCAGGATCGGTCTTTTAAGGCTAAAAATAAGCCTAATTTTCGTCCCTTTCGCAGAAACGGACCAGCCTCAAATACTACATCCTCTAAGCAAGAGGGTAATACTTCTCAACCCAAACCAGCCTGGAGACCGATGCAAGGCTGGAACAAGGGTAAGCAGGCCAAGAAGCCTACCACTGCTACCAAAACAGCATGAAGGGATGGCCCCCGATCCGGGACCGGATCTGGTGGGGGGCAGACTTTCTCTCTTTGCTCAGGCTTGGGCAAGAGATGTTCAGGATCCTTGGGCACTAGAAATAGTTTCTCAGGGTTATCTCCTGGAATTCAAGGAACTACCCCCAAGGGGAAGGTTCCACAGGTCTCAATTATCTTCAAACCAAATAAAAAGACAGGCATTCTTACATTGTGTAGAAGACCTGTTAAGAATGGGAGTAATTCATCCAGTTCCATTAGGAGAACAAGGGATGGGGTTTTACTCCAACCTGTTCATAGTTCCCAAAAAAGAGGGAACATTCAGACCAATTTTAGATCTCAAGATTCTAAACAAATTTCTCAGGGTTCCATCGTTCAAAATGGAAACCATTCGAACGATCCTTCCTACCATCCAGGAAGGTCAATTTATGACCACGGTGGATTTAAAGGATGCGTACCTACATATTCCTATCCACAAGGAACATCATCGGTTCCTAAGGTTCGCTTTTCTGGACAAGCATTACCAGTTTGTGGCGCTTCCTTTCGGATTAGCCACTGCTCCAAGGATTTTCACAAAGGTACTAGGGTCCCTTCTAGCGGTTCTAAGACCAAGGGGCATTGCAGTAGTACCTTACTTGGACGACATCCTGATTCAAGCGTCGTCTCTGTCAAAAGCAAAGGCTCATACGGACATCGTCCTAGCCTTTCTCAGATCTCACGGATGGAAGGTGAACATAGAAAAAAGTTCTCTGTCCCCGTCAACAAGAGTTCCCTTCTTGGGAACAATAATAGATTCCTTAGAAATGAGGATTTTTCTGACAGAGGTCAGAAAATCAAAACTTCTAAGCTCTTGTCAAGTACTTCATTCTGTTCTTCATCCTTCCATAGCGCAGTGCATGGAAGTAATAGGATTGATGGTTGCAGCAATGGACATAGTTCCTTTTGCAAGAATTCATCTAAGACCATTACAACTGTGCATGCTCAGACAGTGGAATGGGGATTATACAGACTTGTCTCCGACGATTCAAGTAGATCAAAAGACCAGAGATTCACTCCGTTGGTGGCTGACCCTGGACAATCTGTCACAGGGAATGAGCTTCCGCAGACCAGAGTGGGTCATTGTCACGACCAACGCCAGCCTGGTGGGCTGGGGCGCGGTCTGGGAACCCCTGAAAGCGCAGGGTCTATGGTCTCGGGAAGAATCTCTTCTCCCGATAAACATTCTGGAACTGAGAGCGATATTCAATGCTCTCAAAGCTTGGCCTCAACTAGCAAAGGCCAAATTCATAAGGTTTCAATCAGACAACATGACGACTGTTGCATATATCAACCATCAGGGGGGAACAAGGAGTTCCCTGGCGATGGAGGAAGTGACCAAGATAATTCTATGGGCGGAGGATCACTCCTGCCACTTGTCTGCAATCCACATCCCAGGAGTGGAAAATTGGGAAGCGGATTTTCTGAGTCGTCAGACTTTCCATCCGGGGGAGTGGGAACTCCATCCGGAAATCTTTGCCCAAATAACTCAATTATGGGGCATTCCAGACATGGATCTGATGGCCTCTCGTCAGAACTTCAAGGTTCCTTGCTACGGGTCCAGATCCAGGGATCCCAAGGCGACTCTAGTAGATGCACTAGTAGCACCTTGGACCTTCAACCTAGCTTATGTATTCCCACCGTTTCCTCTCATTCCCAGGCTGGTAGCCAGGATCAATCAGGAGAGGGCTTCGGTGATCTTGATAGCTCCTGCGTGGCCACGCAGGACTTGGTATGCAGACCTGGTGAATATGTCATCGGCTCCACCATGGAAGCTACCTTTGAGACAGGACCTTCTTGTTCAAGGTCCATTCGAACATCCGAATCTGGTTTCCCTCCAACTGACTGCTTGGAGATTGAACGCTTGATTTTATTAAAGCGTGGGTTTTCAGATTCTGTAATAGATACTCTTATTCAGGCTAGAAAGCCTGTAACTAGGAAAATTTACCATAAAATATGGAAAAAATATATCTGTTGGTGTGAATCTAAAGGATTCCCATGGAACAAGATAAAAATTCCTAAGATTCTATCCTTTCTACAAGATGGTTTGGAGAAAGGATTATCTGCAAGTTCTCTGAAGGGACAGATCTCTGCTTTATCTGTTTTACTTCACAAAAAGCTGGCAGCTGTGCCAGATGTTCAAGCTTTTGTTCAGGCTCTGGTTAGAATCAAGCCTGTTTACAGACCTTTGACTCCTCCCTGGAGTCTAAATCTAGTTCTTTCAGTTCTTCAAGGGGTTCCGTTTGAACCCTTACATTCCGTAGATATTAAGTTATTATCTGCAGTGTTCTCCGCCCTATCTGGTGTTTCATGCAGATAAGGTGGTTTTGCGTACTAAGCCTGGTTTTCTTCCGAAAGTTGTTTCCAACAAAAATATTAACCAGGAGATAGTTGTACCTTCTTTGTGTCTGAATCCAGTTTCAAAGAAGGAACGTTTGTTACACAATTTGGACGTAGTCCGTGCTCTAAAATTCTATTTAGAGGCTACTAAAGATTTCAGACAAACATCTTCTTTGTTTGTTGTTTATTCTGGTAAAAGGAGAGGTCAAAAAGCAACTTCTACCTCTCTTTCTTTTTGGCTTAAAAGCATTATCTGATTGGCTTATGAGACTGCCGGACGGCAGCCTCCTGAAAGAATCACAGCTCACTCCACTAGGGCTGTGGCTTCCACATGGGCCTTCAAGAACGAGGCTTCTGTTGACCAGATATGTAAGGCAGCGACTTGGTCTTCACTGCACACTTTTGCCAAATTTTACAAATTTGATACTTTTGCTTCTTCAGAGGCTATTTTTGGGAGAAAGGTTTTGCAAGCCGTGGTGCCTTCCATTTAGGTGACCTGATTTGCTCCCTCCCTTCATCCGTGTCCTAAAGCTTTGGTATTGGTTCCCACAAGTAAGGATGACGCCGTGGACCTGACACACCTATGTTGGAGAAAACAAAATTTATGCTTACCTGATAAATTACTTTCTCCAACGGTGTGTCCGGTCCACGGCCCGCCCTGGTTTTTTTTTTTTAATCAGGTCTGATGAATTATTTTCTCTAACTACAGTCACCACGGTATCATATGATTTCTCCTATGCATATTCCTCCTGTACGTCGGTCGAATGACTGGGGTAGGCGGAGCCTAGGAGGGATCATGTGACCAGCTTTGCTGGGCTCTTTGCCATTTCCTGTTGGGGAAGAGAATATCCCACAAGTAAGGATGACGCCATGGACCGGACACACCGTTGGAGAAAGTAATTTATCAGGTAAGCATAAATTCTGTTTTTAATATTGATAAAAAGGTTTTAAATGTGCTAAAAAGGTATATGCTATATGTTAAGGTTTTTTTAATGGAAAGGGCTCCATTATATATACATTTATCTAAATACGTGTATGTATGTTTGTAGACATGTCTATATATGTGTAGATAAGGGTATACATGTATAATTATGTGTTTATATGTGTAAATATGTATTTGCACACATATACACACATATAAACACATATATAAACATATAAAGACATACTTTGTGATATTGGGAATGGCAGTTTAGGGGTTATTTATATTATTTAGTGTTTGCGATGTGGGGGGATGGCAGTTTAGGGGTTAATAGATTTTTCTAGTGTTTGTGATGTGGGGGATGGCGGTTTAGGGGTTAATAGTTTCATTTAGTGTTTGCGATGTGGGGGGATAGTGGTTTAGGGGTTAAATTAAAGTTTATGTGTGTAAGTGTATTTTGTAAGGTGTTTTTGATGTGTTTTGTGAAACTTTTTTCTTTTGCAAAACCCATAACTACTGCTCTTCGAGCGTGTAATGGATTGTTGTGGAAAAGACCATATCGTGCACGGGAAAGACAGAACGCGCAATTTGTAATATCAAATCTATGACCATCACGCGTTTAAAGACCATATTGCACACAGGTTTCAGTTATACTGATAATATCATAGTCCTCCTCTGAATTGAGAACTCCAGCTTCCCCATTTTATCCATCATGCTTCTTGCATTAGCTGTCATACATTTCTACTTTGTGTGCTTTCCCCCAAACTTTCTAATGTACACTTCTGTCATCCCTTCCTTCAGATATTCTAGGTGTGTCATATTTACAGACTGATCTGTCTGTTCTATTATGTTTGGACTGACCCTCCCCCCCTTTGCCTAGTTTAAAAGATTCTGTAAGCATGCTACCATCCTCTCCCCAACACACCTGCACCCATGTCATTCAGGTGCAATCCATCTTTACTGTACAAATTGTCAGCCCAGTGCTCTAAAAAGTCAAACCACTATTTTTTACACCATGTTTTTAAACAGGAACATTAGCTCCTTCTGCCTTACAGGGTTAGTACATGGCACTAGTAATATCTCTTAAAATATGCAGGATCAGACCCAGATCCCTCTAGAAAATATATTAATACACTCCACAATATGCCTAACACAAGCCCCTGGAAGACAGGAAACTGTTCTATTTAAGGGATCTGGAGGAAAAATTACCCTAATAATAGAGTGTCCTACAACCAACATCTGCCTCAGACCTAGACTTGTATGCCCCTCTTCCATGACTGAAGGACTGTTCACTATAGTATGCTCATCTTTCATGACTGAAGGACTGTTCACTATAGTATTAAGAGATTAAGCCTGATGAAACATCCACTGTTTGGATGAGAAACACGTTGCTAGTTTTGATCTATTTTAATAAAGTACGTTTTGATTATACTTACCTCTTGCTGCCAGACCTCTATTTTATTTTACTCCATTTTGGCTCCTTTTTGGACTTCTGGGAGTTCCTGCCTTACCGGATATCAGTCTACTGGGTGACTGTTTGATCCCAGTTTGCCTATAGTGCACCAAGGGAGGTGCTCTTTTAAATGTGAGTATATCCATTACCACATACTACTGCTATCACTTGTTCATACAATACTAGGCCATATAGACGTTGTATTTGTTTAATCCTTCTACAGGGAATTGATCAACCATTGGAGATCAGTCTGCTGGGTGACTGTATATGATCCCAGGCCACCTCATCTACACCACTAGGGGTGGCTCACCAAATGTGAGTGTGTTATTACACTGCTTTTAGTTATCATTTGTCAAACAATATTGGGCCATGTGGCACTTTTGTCCTTTTATGTTGTTCACTATAGTATGCTCCTCTTCCTCCACTGAAGGACTATTCACTATCTTAGGCAGAACAGCCCTCTCTGACATTGCCACCCCTGAACTGCTATCCCCAACATCTTTACTCAATCTGGCAAATCTATTGTGTTGTACCAGCTCCAAACTGGCCTGTCTCTTCTGCTTACTTTTACTTCTCTTTCTAATTGTGACCCAGCTACTTCCCCAAGTCTTGCCATCTAAATCCTCTCCATTCCCACTGCTAGAACAATGAAAAACCTGCTCAGTCATATCAATTTCCCTTTTAAGTGTTTGAATATCACGCAGTGTTGCAATTCATTCCTCCAGAACTCTGATATGAGCTTCTAATGAAGCAATATGCTCACACTTGCCACAAAGATATGATCCCTGTAGTGGCTGCTCCAGTGATGCAAGCATATGGCAAGCTGTACACTGAGTGAGATTTATATGATTTCCTTTTATATCATTATTTGGGTGTCTTAAAGGGACATGAATCCTAAAAAAAAATATCTTATGAATCATATAGAGTATACAATTTTAAACATCAAATTTGCTTAATTCTCTTGGTGTGAAATAAAAATGTTGGGATTATTATTATTATTATTGTTATAATTTATTTGTATAGTGCCACAAAAATCTATAATTCTGGATACTAAGGTAAGGGTATACAGTGACAAGATTTTATGTATTTTTAACTAATTCAAAAGACAGTGCAGCTAATGGATTAGAATGCCATAGAGACGGAAGTTAAAAGGACATTCTACTGCAAAAATACAATGCTCTGTTTCAGTACAGTAAGTTATTTTTAAACAAATTAATTTAGTTTGCCATGTGTTTGACCCTTTCAAAAGAGTTACACCCATATCCAAAATAGTGTTCCTGTGCCTCTCCAGCTGGTGACCAATTAAGAAGCAGGTATATATGTGTATGCACCAATCATTTTTTGTATCCTCAACTGGAGTAGAATAGGGGGGCGGGGGTCCAGAAGTTGAACTTTGACTATATGTTTAACTACTTTGAAGGGTTTTAATACAGTAAAAATAGGAAATATGGATAAAAAAATAATGATCTAACAAAATAGAGTAACCTTTTAAAAACAATGGGGCATATCTATCAAGCTCCAAAAGGAGCTTGACGGCCCGTGTTTCTGGCGAGTCTTCAGACTCGCCAGAAACAGCAGTTATGAAGCAGCGGTCACAAAGACCGCTGCTCCATAACCCTGTCCGCCTGCTCTGAGCAGGCGGACAGGAATCGCCAGAAATCAACCCGATCGAGTACGATCAGGTTGATTGACACCTCCCTGCTGGTGGCCGCGAGTTAGTAGGGGGCAGCATTGCACCAGCAGTTCTTGTGAGCTGCTTGTGTAATGCTGAATACGGAGAGCGTATTGCTCTCCGCATTCAGCGAGGTCTTGCGGACCTGATCCGCAGTGTCGGATCAGGTCTGCAAGACCTTTCTTAAATAGGGGCCAATGTTTTCACACTACACTGATGGTCAAGTAAATATTCTTACTAGTTACTTTAACATTATACAAACAGGAAAGCAACAAATTTGCATACTGTTATAGTTTTCAGTATCTGGAGGAAAGAAAACTGGACAGAATTTAATTTGTTAAACTAAACAGCAAACAGATTAAAAGTATTCACACTGTGGTATATTACCATTATCATGGCAGTGTGAAGGGCTTAGAATGAGCTTTTTATAGGGTTTTCACATGGTCCATCCTAATAAATAGAAAGCATAATTTACACATGGTTTATTTTATTTCCTTTTTTTTTCATTTTAACTTTACTACACAGTATTCCTCAGATTCTTTGTGACCACTGATAAATAGAATTCCAATTAATCAAAATACTATGGGGCCTATCTATCTATCTATCTATCTATCTATCTATCTATCTATCTATCTATCAAGTTCCAGATGGAGCTTGAGGGACCGTGTTTCTGGCGAGCCCGCAGGCTGGCCAGAAAAAGCAGTTATGAAGCAGCGGTCTAAAGACCACTGCACCATAACCCTGTCCTCCTGCTTTGAGGACAGACGTCGCCGATCGTACTTGATCGGGTTGATTGACACCTCCCTGCTGGCGGCCGTGTGCCCGCAAATCTGCAGGGGGCGGCGTTGCACCAGCAGCTCACAAGAACTGCTGGTGCAATGCTGAATACGGAGAGCGTATTGCACTCCGCATTCAGCGAGGTCTGGCGGACCTGATCCTCACTGTCGGATCAAGTCCGCCAGACCTTTGATAAATATCCCCCTATTAGTATAAATTTTTTTTATTTCTCTAATTCAACATTTCTGACCACTTGTAAACCCAATTTGGCTGCTTTATAAGGCACATGTTGCCTGTTTGCAGGACTTTTCTCAACTATTTATATTTATAGCGCATACTCATTTTACATATTATTATTACTACATATTATTACACAATAGTTTATTGATTTAATAAAAGTAATCACAGTTTGCTTAAATTACTCCTTTATACTATGGTAATAAAAAAATCATATTTGTTATTGTAATTTAGTGTTTGTGTGCTAATTAGAACAAAACACAATTGCATGATGTTGTTAATTGCTCATGTCATAGATTGATACTTTTTGTAAAGTGTAAAAACCTGTATTCTAGCATATCAGACGGTCATTATAAATACTGAATTAATTAGCTGCCATATTTTGCTATTGTGGGCCAGCGACAGTTAACTCCACTAGACGTAAGGTTTTTGCGCGCATCGAGTAGGGCTCATTAAACAAATTGAAAGTAAAAAGTTTTTACTTGTGCGCTAACCTAATGTGTAAAAAGCCGAACTTCGAATATTGGGCAGGCGTTAATGTATTCCCCCATAGAAGTTACTGGAATAAGAAATATTTACAGTTAATACATAGTTAAAACCTTTATTACATATGAATATTGCATTACTATGTTTTTATATGTTTTCCTCTACTTGACAGCAAAGGGCTCCAATGTCTATATACATGTGTATATTTGTATTTATGTGTTTATATGTGTATATATGTTTGTAAATATATAAATACACATATAAATACATATGTACACAGATATAAATATATATATATATATATACACATACATATTTAGACATGTATATATATGTTCTCAATGTTAAAGCCCTTTTACTGCCCTTTTTTATTCTAACACCTGAGACCTCATAACTTTTTTGTGTAATTTTTAACATATTTTTTAGATAGGGTTATTAACACTAACTGTATTTTTTTATGTATTTTTTATGTGTTTTGTACAATTTTTTTTCGTTTCGCCAAACAGTTAACATTCTATCGTAAATCACTATTGCACTTACACGTAGGCATTTACTTTCCACTTGTAATATGAGCACTAAAGCCGATGCGCTCAAACACCCACAATAAACCCAAATTTGCAGGTGCGTAACTGATAGCTCGACACTCGTAATGTGGCCCCTGTATTGGTTGCATATCCTTTGCTTCAGTAAAAGTGCTCGTTTAGATTAAGCCATAAATAATGTTGCGCAAGGTCACAAAACAAAAACAAAAAAATGCTGTTGGAAGGCATTGTGCTTATCGACAGTTTCCAATGACGCGTTTTTTCACCATTACCTGCAGCCGGACCCATTAAAAAATAAAAGAAGCCGAAAAGTGCAAATTTACACCTAGAGGCCGAATAATCAAATGTCTGTCGGACCTGATCCGACAATGCGCATCAGGTCCGACAGACATTGCTGAATACGGAGAGCAGCTCATAAGAGCTGCTGGTGCAACGCCGCCCCCTGCAGACTCACGGCCAATCGGCCGCCAGCAAGGAGGTGTCAATCAACCCGATCTTACTCAATTGGGTTGAATTCCGGCGATTCCTGTCCACCTCATCAGAGCAGGTGGACAGGGTTATGGAGCAGCTGTCTTTTTTTTACACAAAAGCGTCAGTATTTCACCTCTCTATAGCGCTACTATTACAGGTTTTGAAAAACCCGGCTTGGGCAATATGGTGGCATTGAGCTCCATACCGCACCCAAATACAAATGCTGCTTTGACGTGCTCGTGCACGATTTCCCCATAGACATCAATAGGGAGAGTCCGCAAAAAAAAATCCTAACACCTGCGATTGTGAAAACAAAAGCTCCGTAACGCAGCCCCATTGATGTCTATGGGGAAAGAAAAAGTTATGTTTAAACCTAACACCCTAACATAAAAACCACGTCTAAACACCCCTATCTGCCGCCCCGACATCGCTGCAACCTACATAATGTTATTAACCCTTAATCTGCCGCCCTTATCATCGTCGCCACCTAAATAAAGCTATTAACCCCTAATCTGCCACTTCCGATATCTCCGCCACCTACATACGGTTATTAACCCATAATCTGCTGACCCGAACATCGCCGCCACCTACCTACACTTATTAGCCCCTAATCTGCTGCCTCCAATGTCGACGCCACTATACTAAAGTTATTAACCCCAAAACCTCTGGCCTCCCACATCACTAACATTACATAAATATATTAACCCCTAAACCTAACCCTAATGTAACCCTAAGCATAAGTCTAACCCTAACGTAACTCTGAACCTAACCCTAACACCCCCTAACTTAAATATAATTAAAATAAATCTAAATAAAACTTACAATTTTTACCTAAATAACCTATTTAAAACTAAATACATACTTACCTGTAAATTCCTGCCTTTTAAATAAAGATAGCAACAGAACGAAGAAAAATTCATTATAGGAGTACATTAGAAATTTCTTAAAATTGCACGCTCTATCTGAATCATCAAAGAAAAAAAAATTGGTTTTAGTGTCTTTTTAAGCTCAGATATAAGGCAGGGCTTGATGCATATGATTTGTAAATCTATGAGCCAGCCCAAAAATAAATTGGGGCTACAAAAAAAAGGAAATATTTTATTTCTATATATACAGTATATATATATATATATATATATATATATATATATATATATATATATACACAAATAAAAATATGTGTATTGAGACATGCATTCACACTAACTTCTTAGTAGGCAGCAACCAGGGTGCCGGTAATGTATTACAAAATAGCTTAAAAAAAGACTATACTCACTGGATAGATTGAAAAATATTTTTTTTTTATTAAAGGGACACTGTACTCAAATTTTCTCTTTTGTGATTCAGATAGAGCATGCAATTTTAAGCAACTTTCTAATTTACTTCTATTATCAATTTTTCGTCGTTCTCTTGATATCTTTATTTTAAAAAGAAGGCATCTAAGCTGAGGAGCCAGCAAATGTGTGGTTCAGAACCATGGACAGCAATTGTTTATTGGTGCTGCCCAATCAGCAAGGACAACCCAGGTTGTTCACCAAAAATGGGCCGGCATCTAATCTTAAATTCTTTCTTTTCAAATAAACATACCAAGAGAATGAAGAAAATTTGATAATAGGAGTACATTTGAAAGTTGCTTAAAATTGCATGCTCTATCTGAATCACAAAAGATAAAATTTGGATACAGTGTCCCTTTAAGGTGACATTTGGGGGACTTTCTCCCCTTCCTAAGGCCAAACAGAGTGATAGTAAAAACCAAGTATTTATAAGGACAATCTACTCCTGAATTTTAATGTTTAAAAAGAGAGATAATCCATTTATTACCCATTCCCCAGTTTTGTATAACCAACACTTATTTTGACAGATTTTAGCCAATCAGTGCTGACTCATAAATAACTCCATAGGAGTGAGCACAACGTAATCTATATGGCACACTAGCTCTGTCTAGCTGTGAAAAACTGTCAAAATGCACTGAGCTAAAAGGTGGCCTTTAAGTGCTTATAAATTAGCATATGAGCCTAGCTAGGTTTAGCTTTGAACAAAGAATACAAAGTGAACAAAACAAATTTAATAATAACAGTAAACTGGAATGTTCTTTAAAGGGACGGTCTACCATAGAATTGTTATTGTTTTAAAAGATAGATAATCCCTTTATTACCCATTCCCCAGTTTTGCAAAACCAATTATTAATATACTTTTTACCTCTGTGATTACCTTGTATCTAGGAACCTTCTTCCAGCCCCCTGATCACATGACTCTGACTGTTTATTATCTATTGTCTTAAATTTAGCATTGTTTTGTGCTAGATCTTAAATAACTTTCTGTGCCTGAACACAGTGTTATCTATATAGCCCACGTGTACTTTCTGAATCTTTGTGTTGAAAAGAGATTTAAAAAGCATGTGATAAGAGGCAGCCCTCAAAGGCTTAGAAATTAGCATATGAGCCTACCTATGTTTAGTTTAAACTAAGAATACCAAGAGAAAAATGCAAATTTGATGATAAAAGTAAATTGGAAAGTCAATTAAAATTAAAAGTCCTATCTGAATAATGAAAGTTACATTTTTTGCTAGAGATATATATATGATTAAATAGCTATCCTATGTCGATATTGGGCAAAATTACAAGAGAGGCACAAATGTTTGCGAGTAAGCGAAATCAGGTTTTCACGATAGTTTGCACGCAGGTTAAATTGTGCTGGTATTACAAGTTGAAAGCAAACACTTGAGCACATTCACAATTTACACTAGAATGATTACCGCATCCTTAGAGCTGTGGTTAACTGCTTTAACATTAAGATACACACATATACATCTCAATAGATGTGTGTGTGTGTGTGTGTATATATATATATATATATATATATATATATATATATAAAAGTTCAAATAGAATAAGCAGTCACTGGTCTTCAGTCAACAGTGACAATTCTTTATTGAAAAACTTGTGACGTTTCGGGACTGGCAGCGTCCCTTCTTCTGACAAACAACATGTGCAAAAAACGTGCCTTATAAAGCCTGAGCCCCCTCCCCTTCCTCTCAGGACAACCAATGATTGGTGTCAGTGATGTGCTCATTATAATAATCAACTACACTTAAATACAGCGTGTCATATATACAGAAATAACTTATAACAAGGTACAAATAGTGAAACATAATTACATAGTGAAACAACGTGTTAGTTAAAAGTGATGCGATCTGAGTAAATGCAGGGAATCGTAAAATAAGTGACTCCGTGGTGGTGGTATGTGCACGCCCATCCTGAACTGGAATAATAATAAAGCCAGCTGAGTGCTCCTTCTGAGCTGTTAGATAATTGATTGGCTGTCACAGACAACACCCCTAATTGTGATTGGCTGAGCTTATGCACCCAAAGCAAAGTCAAGCATGCGATCTGACAGATCGTCATAAGTACATATTAGTTAAACCTACCAGAGCCATCCTCAAAGTCAATAATAATGTGACTCACCGACATTGTCATACACTAACGTGCCCCCTTCATGGTAACAGCCGTCCCGGCGATCGAGATCGTGTCAAAGCACAGCCCAGTATAGCACAGCCCACAAAGAGACCTCCCAGGTCTCAATGTCCAATCATATCTAACTATGTTAATCACCTGATCCAACAACACTGTAGCAAAGTGTCAGAAAAATAAACCTACTGTTGTTTATGCATACTAACACCGCAATCATAGGTAGTTGAAAGGATGTGTCTCACCGACATTGTCATAGACAAATGAGTCAAGCTCATTACTGTGTAAAGCAAGCACACACGTGAAATGTCAGTATTCGCCGCTTGTGGTACCGCCGACATTTCACGTGTGTGCTTGCTTTACACAGTAATGAGCTTGACTCATTTGTCTATGCATGACAAGCTAGGGGTTGAGCCGGCTGATCCGTTCACAGGTGTTGTGTCTTGTCTCTACAGCTGTTTGTTGTTGCTTGTTACTTGTGGGTGTGTACTGCTCGGGCGTCCTGATTGGCTATGACTTAAGGGAGGTTGGTATTTAAAGGTGGAGGGTAGCAGTATGTGTTATGTCTGTCCTGGCTTATGTTTACCATTGACAAAACCCATGAAACGTTTTGTTATTTACACATTAAACGGATTATATATTCCTGCTGTGCCTGCTGTGTGAAGTTTTTGCTGGATACGGAACCCATCCGTTTGGATCCTTCACCACTTGCTATTATATATATATATATATGTATATAGGTATAGATATATTTTGTACCAAAATGCCATCATATATATATATATATATATATATATATAGACCAGGGTGTATGCACTCTCACAAACTCTCACCAGCCGCCAGGGTGCTATAAAAAGATAATAAGAACATTGAAATAAGCACTCGCTGGACTTCAGTCAACTGTGACAAAAAATATATATCCTTTATAGTGAATTTTCGGGACCATCCTCTGACAAACAACTGCTGTGAACTGTGGCCTTTTAAAGGCTTTTGTTTCTTTTGTTTCTCTAGTAGCGCATACTTTAGCAACGCCCATGATGGGCGTGGCTTAAGCTTGTCAGCTGCCAATAGATGTTTTCCTCTTACAGCGGACGATCGCGGTTTTGATGGATAATGGTGAGATGTCTCTATGCGGGTTATACTAATTTAGGATATATGCGTGAGAGATTCTGATGGTGAACTGAGAATGCTGCCTGGGAGATTAGCGAGAACTCCATGACTTTACCTGTGATTCGATGAGGCTTGAGGTATGTTAGTAAACAAAAGACTTACATTGGTAGTTGAGAAAAGCATGCCACATACGCAGGATATTTGTTTATGTTCAAAGGGGTTAGGCTTATTACTTACTCCGGATTGGATGATGATTAGGTGTGGTATGTGCAAGCGATTAATATTGGGTGCTGATAATGAACATGGTGTAGATGTTATAGTTTATTCTATTACGTTGTTCTATATCCTACTACGGTGTTTTAAAGGTAAACCATAGTTGATCAGCATAGTAGCATCACATACTTTATGATTTTTCACTGTACACGATGAAACAAATATGCACTTTCAATTATGAGCATTCATGAAGTCACTGATGTGTTTGCACACGGGCAGCCAGGATTGGCTGATAGTAAAGGGGGAGTGTCACAAAGACCTTTAAAAGGCCACAGTTCACAGCAGTTGTTTGTCAGAGGAAGGGACTGTTTGTGTCCCGAAACGTCACAATAAAGGATATATAATTTTTGTCACAGTTGACTGAAGTCCAGCGAGTGCTAATTTCAAAGTTCATATATATTCATTCATATATTTATGAATAAATAGAACATATTCTGCTATGTACAGAACATCGGAATGTAAAATATTGATATTTTCCTTTCAGGTTAGCGCACATGAGAATTAAAAGGTTATTGTGCACACAATATTGTAAATTCAGCTTTTTATACGCATCAGGTTAGCGCAAGCAAAATAACTTTTTACTTTCAACTCTAATACCAATAATGTAATACCATTATTACCAATAATGTAATACCAATCCAACCCAACGCACGTAAGAAGTGTTCTTCTAGAGCAATAAGCGCTATAGTGAAAGTGCTAAATAGCGCTCCACTTTTAATCTGGCCCTTTATCTATAAATGGAAATCAAGGGCCAGATCTGATATGCAGATTTTGCGTGATTTTGGTATTACATATACGGCGTAGCATACAAGTTACGCGCGTATATTTCACCCTTCGGCCGTATTTTATTTTAGCCATAGACTAACATAGAACAGACGCGCAATTTGGTATCCAATAAACAGCGTAAGGACTTATGCGCGCAGAATTCAGAAAATCTACTCCATTCTCATCTCGCCACAAATTGCAGGTGCTGCAACCCTTGCACTGACTAAAAAAGCAACGTAACTCCCTGGAAGCCTTAAAGGACCAGTCAACACATTAGATTTGCATAATCAACAAATAAAAGATAACGACTTCAAATGAGTAGTAGATTTTTTTTATAACAAATGTCAAAGTTATGTATATTTCCACTCCCCTTATACCATGTGATAGCAATCAGCCAATCACAAATGCATATACGTATAGTCTGTGAATTCTTGCACATGCTCAGTAGGATCTGGTGACTCAAAAAGTGTAAATATAAAAGACTGTGAACATTTTTTTTAATGGAAGTATATTGGAAAGTTGTTTAAAATTACATGCTGTATCTAAATCATGAAAATGTCATTTAACCTGAGTGTCCCTTTAACAAACACATACATTTAAGCAGCATCTCAAGGTTAAAGGGACAGTATACTATGATATTGCTTTTTTAAGGTTTATTTGTGTATTTGAAATAGTTTGAAGCCACAACATAATCAAATGGATTGAGCTTGTAGGTACTTTATCACATTGTGGACATATATTTGCTTATTTACTTTAAATTGTATTACCTTCATCTCTTTAGAATCCACTGGAGTGTAATTTATTCTAATGCTAACACAGCTTGGCACTGATGCCAAAATATATAAAGGGACAGTCAAGTCCAAAGAAAACCATCTTTTAAATAGGGCATGTTATTTCAGACTACTTTCAGATTTAATTATAACACTTGCTTTGTTCTCTTGGTATTCTTAGTTGAAAGCAAAACCTAGGATGGCTCATATGATAATTTCTAAGACCTTCTTGAAGGCTGCCTCTTTGCAATTGTGTCAAACCAATCACAGACACCACAACCTATCACCTGCAGACTTAAAACACCTGATAATGCCCACCCTATCAGTAACATCACTACTATATATACCAAAGTGTTAATTTATATTGGATGTGAGATACATTGATTTACATCTTACAAGTGAATATTACTATATGTACCCTTCAGAAACAACTATTGTGGATGTGAGTTATAGTACAAGAATATGTCATAAACAGGATAATATTACCTTTTTTGGGCCATTTCCACACAGGCCTTATTATATGTTTTAACAATATTAGTGTACTAAAACACACCTCACATGGATGTGGATGACAATTATATGGTAAATAACAGAGGACAAGATTTATGGTGAACTATAAGAATATTTATTTCTTTTTAGGCTTCCTGGATGAGGGGGCTGAGGTGACTGTAGTGGATTTCCTTGTTCTCCTGGTTTGAGAAGATTCAGATGTTTCTGCTGGAGTGCTGGCCACAGATGATAGGCTGGAGGCAGTCTCCTGCTGGTGTGTAAAGTGCTCAACCAACACACCCAAGAGTTGATTTTGTTCCCGCCATCTTCTGTCCATCTGCATCTGCATATCGGACAGAATTCGCATCATCTGTGACTGGTTTTGAACAATTCCACTTAATGATTCTGCCATGTCCCTCTGCAGCTCTATGCTACGTTTTTGTAACCTCTCTTGGCTTTTGTGAAACCTCTCTTGGCTCCTGTGAAACCTCTCTTGGCCTCTTTGTCTGCTCCCACAGCTTGTTATGAGCTTCGTCTGGAGTGCAATGTATTCCTCACCCAGAGGAGAATACAATGCATCCACAGGCTCTTGAGCAGCAGGGCTTCTAGTTGCTTGAGGTGCAGGTTCAGCTGCATCTGCTGGTGCTTGAGGTGCAGGTTCAGCTGCATCTGCTGGTGCTTGTGGGACATTTTCAACTGCATCTGCTGCTGCTTGTGGGACATTTTCAGCTGCATCTGCTGCTGCTTGAGAACTTTCAGCTATATGTTCTTCTGCAGATGGTGAAGCTCTCCCAAGTGAAGAGGATGGTGGAGATCTCCCAAGTGAAGAGGATGGGGGAGCTCTCCCAAGTGAAGAGGATGGTGGTGCTCTCCCAAGTGAAGAGGATGGTGGAGCTCTCCCAAGTGAAGAGGATGGTGGTGCTCTCCCAAGTGAAGAGGATGGTGGAGCTCTCAGGGTGGATTGATAGTCCCACTGATGACCAGTGTGTGACCACTAAGTCTGTCCAGTTGGCACTTCTTGTGACATAGAATGTGTGTGTAAAACCAATAACTGCCCTGAGATTGTGTTGGGGGGGTAAATACATGGACCCTTTGTGGCTGTCTTGGCTCCCCTTCAAAGCCAAAAGAAGAATATTGCTCTGGCCAGGAATCTTGCCATCACTTCTGGGTCCTCAACTGAAGCCATCCAACCCTGCTCATGCCTGGGAGCATAATGTTCATGTGGTTGCCTGAAGACTGGTGGTGGTGGTGGCTGCATGCCTGTGACTGGTGGTGGTGGTGGTGGTGGAGGTGGCGGCATGCCTGTGACTGGTGGTGGAGGTGGTGGCATGCCTGTTTGCATCCTCATGACAGGAGGTTCTGTGGAGGAGTCAAATGATGAGAGGGATTAGTACAGTCATATATATGTCCATGTGGGCATACAATGTACATTGATACATGCTAGGGCCTATACTGATTCTTATGTCAAACTCTATAACATGCATGTGCACATTGTGATTTGTGATATGAGGGATTTTAATATGCGCAGTATACAGGTATGTGTTTCATATAATAGTTATGTGTACATGTCAATGATGGAGAAAATGTGTTCTTTAAATGACACTATGGTCACACAATTTACTTTAGCCTGATGTAGGCACTGAACCTGCTTTCTTGAGCTAAAAGTATTGTGATGGCTATAGTGTCCATTTACTGAAAACTCTACATGTGGCTTGTGGCCTGTGTTACTCTGAGACATGTTAGTATTTCACTATTCCACCTCATATCATGAATTTGCAATGTGTTAAGTAGCATTAATGTCAAATATAATTGTAGATGTTTTTGTTAGTAGGCCAAATACCATGCTCCTCATTGTGTACATGAATGTGTGACATTAAAGGATGTTATATCTCGAATACATATAATACTGGTGTGTGGGATGTTACTCACCAGCATGATGTGCTGTGGTTGCAGCCCCTGAGTTACGAGCCCCTGGAAGTCCACAGACTGCTGTGATACTCAGGGACCTGCGTATCATCTCCTGCCAGGTGTTGTATTCTATGTCCAGGACCACCGCCTGTTCCCCTCTGGTGCATATCCTCCTGCCCCATCTTTTCTTTCACCCGCCTCTTGCAGTCATTCCACCGCTTTTTAAGGCCCACAACAGTCCTCCTCTGCAGGGCCACACTGTTGACGGCATCCTCTACCACCAACCATGCTGTTTTACGCATTTTGGCAACGCCTTTGCACTTCTCCTGGCCAAAGAGGGCACTGTGATTGTCCATGATGGCCTGGACTAGGGCAACATTCTCATCGAATGAGAAGTTTGGACATCTCATCCTCTCATCCTCCGTGGACACCTGGCTTGCTCCCTGTGATGTCCCTGGTGTGGGTTCCTCCCTATCCTCTCCCTCCTCCCGCTTCTGTCCCCATGTGCACCCTCTGTTCCTCTTCTAGATTTGCCTGGTCTCTGGGGCTCTCGGGCATCTCCCCTCCCATCATCCCTTCTAGCTCTCCCTCTCCCCACTCCACTTACTCCCTGACGGGGACCCCACTGCTCCTCCTGTCCTCTACAATACTCCTCTCCCCTCCTCCCTACATCTCCCTGCCATCCTCACACTACACACACTCACACACTCACACTCCCAGTTCAATCACACACAATCACAACCAAACACTCAGCCTATCACACTGTAAAATTGAAATAAAATGTGTGAGGTGTTTGGAAAAAAAAAGTGTGGTGTATTTGTATATGTATGTATGCAATATGTGTGCAATATGTAAAAAACATAATTTATGCTTACCTGATAAATTCCTTTCTTCTGTAGTGTGATCAGTCCACGGGTCATCATTACTTCTGGGATATTACTCCTCCCCAACAGGAAGTGCAAGAGGATTCACCCAGCAGAGCTGCATATAGCTCCTCCCCTCTACGTCACTCCCAGTCATTCGACCAAGGACCAACGAGAAAGGAAAAGCCAAGGGTGAAGTGGTGACTGGAGTATAAATTAAAAAATATTTACCTGCCTTAAAAACAGGGCGGGCCGTGGACTGATCACACTACAGAAGAAAGGAATTTATCAGGTAAGCATAAATTATGTTTTCTTCTGTTAAGTGTGATCAGTCCACGGGTCATCATTACTTCTGGGATACCAATACCAAAGCAAAAGTACACGGATGACGGGAGGGATAGGCAGGCTCTTTATACAGAAGCAACCACTGCCTGAAGAACCTTTCTCCCAAAAATAGCCTCCGATGAAGCAAAAGTGTCAAATTTGTAAAATTTGGAAAAAGTATGAAGCGAAGACCAAGTTGCAGCCTTGCAAATCTGTTCAACAGAGGCCTCATTCTTGAAGGCCCAAGTGGAAGCCACAGCTCTAGTAGAATGAGCTGTAATTCTTTCAGGAGGCTGCTGTCCAGCAGTCTCATAAGCTAAACGAATTATGCTACGAAGCCAAAAAGAAAGAGAGGTAGCGGAAGCTTTTTGACCTCTCCTCTGCCCAGAGTAAATGACAAACAGAGAAGACGTTTGTCGAAATTCCTTAGTTGCCTGTAAGTAAAATTTTAGAGCACGGACTACATCCAGGTTGTGCAGTAGACGTTCCTTCTTTGAAGAAGGATTTGGGCATAAAGAAGGAACAACAATCTCTTGATTGATATTCCTGTTAGTAACTACCTTAGGTAAGAACCCAGGTTTAGTACGCAGGACTGCCTTATCCGAATGAAAAATCAAATAAGGAGAATCACAATGTAAGGCTGATAATTCAGAGACTCTTCGAGCCGAGGAAATAGCCATTAAAAATAGAACTTTCCAAGATAACAACTTTATATCAATGGAATGAAGGGGTTCAAACGGAACGCCCTGTAAAACATTAAGAACAAGGTTTAAACTCCATGGTGGAGCAACAGTTTTAAACACAGGCTTAATCCTGGCCAAAGCCTGACAAAAAGCCTGGACGTCAGGAACTTCTGACAGACGTTTGTGTAACAGAATGGACAGAGCTGAGATCTGTCCCTTTAATGAACTAGCAGATAAACCCTTTTCTAAACCTTCTTGTAGAAAAGACAATATCCTAGGAATCCTAACCTTACTCCAAGAGTAACCTTTGGATTCACACCAATATAGGTATTTACGCCATATCTTATGGTAAATCTTTCTGGTAACAGGTTTCCTAGCCTGTATTAAGGTATCAATAACTGACTCAGAAAACCCACGTCTTGATAAAATCAAGCGTTCAATTTCCAAGCAGTCAGCTTCAGAGAAGTTAGATTTTGATGTTTGAAGGGACCCTGTATCAGAAGGTCCTGTTTCAGAGGTAGAGACCAAGGTGGACAGGATGACAAGTCCACCAGGTCTGCATACCAAGTCCTGCGTGGCCACGCAGGTGCTATTAGAATCACTGATGCTCTCTCTTGTTTGATTCTGGCAATCAATCGAGGAAGTAACGGGAAGGGTGGAAACACGTAAGCCATCCTGAAGTCCCAAGGTGCTGTCAGAGCATCTATCAGGACTGCTCCTGGATCCCTGGATCTGGACCCGTAACGAGGAAGCTTGGCGTTCTGTCGAGACGCCATGAGATCTATCTCTGGTTTGCCCCAACGTCGAAGTATTTGGGCAAAGACCTCCGGATGAAGTTCCCACTCCCCCGGATGAAAAGTCTGACGACTTAAGAAATCCGCCTCCCAGTTCTCCACTCCCGGGATGTGGATTGCTGACAGGTGGCAAGAGTGAGACTCTGCCCAGCGAATTATCTTTGATACTTCCATCATAGCTAGGGAGCTTCTTGTCCCTCCCTGATGGTTGATGTAAGCTACAGTCGTGATGTTGTCCGACTGAAACCTGATGAACCCCCGAGTTGTCAACTGGGGCCAAGCCAGGAGGGCATTGAGAACTGCTCTCAATTCCAGAATGTTTATTGGCAGGAGACTCTCCTCCTGACTCCATTGTCCCTGAGCCTTCAGAGAATTCCAGACGGCACCCCAACCTAGAAGGCTGGCGTCTGTTGTTACAATTGTCCAGTCTGGTCTGCTGAATGGCATCCCCCTGGACAGATGTGGCCGAGAAAGCCACCATAGAAGAGAATTTCTGGTCTCTTGATCCAGATTCAGAGAAGGGGATAAGTCTGAGTAATCCCCATTCCACTGACTTAGCATGCACAGTTGCAGTGGTCTGAGGTGTAAGCGTGCAAAGGGTACTATGTCCATTGCCGCTACCATTAAGCCGATTACCTCCATGCATTGAGCCACTGACGGGTGTTGAATGGAATGAAGGGTGCGGCAAGCACTTTGAAGTCTTGTTAGCCTGTCCTCTGTCAGGTAAATCTTCATTTCTACAGAATCTATAAGAGTCCCCAGGAAGGGAACTCTTGTGAGTGGAACGAGTGAACTTTTCTTTTCGTTCACCTTCCATCCATGTGACCTTAGAAATGCCAGCACTAACTCTGTATGAGACTTGGCAGTTTGAAAGCTTGAAGCTTGTATCAGAATGTCGTCTAGGTATGGAGCTACCGAGATTCCCCGCGGTCTTAGTACCGCCAGAAGAGCACCCAGAACCTTTGTGAAGATTCTTGGAGCTGTAGCCAATCCGAATGGAAGAGCCACAAACTGGTAATGCCTGTCTAGGAAGGCAAACCTTAGGTACCGATAATGATCTTTGTGAATCGGTATGTGAAGGTAAGCATCTTTTAAATCTACAGTGGTCATGTACTGACCCTCTTGGATCATAGGTAAAATTGTCCGAATAGTCTCCATCTTGAACGATGGAACTCTTAGGAATTTGTTTAGGATCTTTAAGTCCAGGATTGGTCTGAAAGTTCCCTCTTTTTTGGGAACCACAAACAGATTTGAGTAAAACCCCTGTCCCTGTTCCGATCGTGGAACTGGATGGATTACTCCCATTAACAAGAGCTCTTGTACGCAGCGTAGAAACGCCTCTTTCTTTGTCTGGATTGTTGACAATCTTGACAGATGAAATCTCTCTCTTGGAGGAGAGTATTTGAAGTCCAGAAGGTATCCCTGAGATATTATCTCTAGCGCCCAGGGATCCTGAACATCTCTTGCCCAAGCCTGGGCGAAGAGAGAAAGTCTGCCCCCCACTAGATCCGATCCCGGATCGGGGGCCCTCAATTCATGCTGTTTTAGGGGCAGCAGCAGGTTTCCTAGTCTGCTTGCCCTTGTTCCAGGACTGGTTAGGTTTCCAGCCTTGTCTGTAGCGAGCAACAGCTCCTTCCTGTTTTGGTGCAGAGGAAGTTGATGCTGCTCCTGCTTTGAAATTACGAAAGGAACGAAAATTAGACTGTCTAGTCTTGGCTTTGGCTTTGTCCTGAGGCAGGGCATGGCCTTTACCTCCTGTAATGTCAGCGATAATCTCTTTCAACCCGGGCCCGAATAAGGTCTGCCCTTTGAAAGGTATATTAAGCAATTTAGACTTAGAAGTAACATCAGCTGACCAGGATTTTAGCCACAGCGCCCTGCGTGCCTGAATGGCGAATCCTGAATTCTTCGCCGTAAGTTTAGTAAGATGTACTACGGCCTCCGAAATGAATGAATTAGCTAGTTTAAGGACTCTAAGCCTGTCCGTAATGTCGTCCAGAGTAGCTGAACCAATGTTCTCTTCCAGAGACTCAATCCAGAATGCCGCTGCAGCCGTGATCGGCGCAATGCATGCAAGGGGTTGCAATATAAAACCTTGTTGAACAAACATTTTCTTAAGGTAACCCTCTAATTTTTTATCCATTGGATCTGAAAAAGCACAGCTATCCTCCACCGGGATAGTGGTACGCTTAGCTAAGGTAGAAACTGCTCCCTCCACCTTAGGGACCGTTTGCCATAAGTCCCTTGTGGTGGCGTCTATTGGAAACATTTTTCTAAATATCGGAGGGGGTGAGAACGGCACACCGGGTCTATCCCACTCCTTAGTAACAATTTCAGTAAGTCTCTTAGGTATAGGAAAAACCTCAGTACTCGTCGGTACCGCAAAATATTTATCCAACCTACACATTTTCTCTGGTATTGCAACTGTGTTACAATCATTCAGAGCCGCTAACACCTCCCCTAGTAATACACGGAGGTTTTCCAGTTTAAATTTAAAATTTGAAATATCTGAATCCAGTCTGTTTGGATCAGAACCGTCACCCACAGAATGAAGCTCTCCGTCCTCATGTTCTGCCACCTGTGACGCAGTGTCTGACATGGCCCTAATATTATCAGCGCACTCTGTTCTCACCCCAGAGTGATCACGCTTACCTCTTAGCTCTGGTAATTTAGCCAAAACCTCAGTCATAACAGTTGCCATATCCTGTAATGTGATTTGTAATGGCCGCCCAGATGTACTCGGCGCTACAATATCACGCACCTCCCTCTGAGCGGGAGATGTAGGTACTGACACGTGAGGCGAGTTAGTCAGCATAACTCTCCCCTCGTTGTTTGGTGAAATTTGTTCAATTTGTACAGATTGACTTTTATTTAAAGTAGCATCAATACAGTTAGTACATAAATTTCTATTGGGCTCCACTTTGGCATTGCAACAAATGACACAGGTATCATCCTCTGAATCAGACATGTTTAACACACTAGCAAATAAACTTGTAACTTGGAAATACAATTCAATTAGAATAATATTAAAACGTACTGTGCCTTTAAGAAGCACAGAAGATCTATGACAGTTGAAAATTAATAAATTGAAACAGTTATAGCCTCAATCCTTGTAAATAACACAACTTTAGCAAAGGTTTAATCCCATTAGCAAAGATAACAAATTCTGAAAGCAGGAAACAAATTACAGAATAAACGTTTTTTATCTCAGTCAAACTATAATTCTCACAGCTCTGCTGAGAGAAATTACCTCCCTCAAAATAAGTTTTGAAGACCCCTGAGCTCTGTAGAGATGAACCGGATCATGCAGGGAATACAATGAGTTGCTGACTGAAATATTTGATGTGTAGTAAAAGCGCCAAAAAACGGCCCCTCCTCCTCACACACAGCAGTGAGGGAGAACAGAAACTGTCAGAAAACAGATTAAGCAACTGCCAAGTGGAAAAATAGTGCCCAAACATTTATTCACTCAGTACCTCAGTAAATGAAAACGATTTTACATTCCAGCAAAAACGTTAAACATAATCTCTAGTTATTAAACAGCTTTATGTATTTCTTACAGTGTAATTCTAGTGAAGTACCATTCCCCAGAATACTGAAGTGTAAAGTATACATACATGACATTATATCGGTATGGCAGGATTTTCTCATCAATTCCATTGTCAGAAAATAAAAACTGCTACATACCTCTATGCAGATTCATCTGCCCGCTGTCCCCTGATCTGAAGTTTACCTCTCCTCAGATGGCCGAGAAACAGCAATATGATCTTAACTACTCCGGCTAAAATCATAACAAAAACTCTGGTAGATTCTTCTTCAAACTCTGCCAGAGAGATAATAACACACTCCGGTGCTATTTTAAAATAACAAACTTTTGATTGAAGATATAAAACTAAGTATAATCACCATAGTCCTCTCACACATCCTATCTAGTCGTTGGGTGCAAGAGAATGACTGGGAGTGACGTAGAGGGGAGGAGCTATATGCAGCTCTGCTGGGTGAATCCTCTTGCACTTCCTGTTGGGGAGGAGTAATATCCCAGAAGTAATGATGACCCGTGGACTGATCACACTTAACAGAAGAAATATGTGTAAGTGTACAAGCTTAATCAACCAACAATGCGACCTAACTAACTCCTCTGTTTGCGCCTCTCTCTCTACTCTGACTAATCCTCCACTCCACTGTAGTGTGCTGTAGCTCAACGAACCATCCAAACACACTGAAGAAAATGGCGGTTGCGCATGGGTTTATATATGACTTTTGAATAGCGTAATTACGTGTTGCATTTTTAGATGGAGTTGCGGTTCATTTTTACGAGTGTTAGCCTAATTTGCATAAAACTACTCTTTATTGAGACTTTACGTGGACAAAATACAGGCATAAGTTACTTGCGACGACTAAAATGTGTATTTGCGCACTTTTCGGAAGATCGCCAGTTTGTCCTACTTACGCCAGTTTAGCATCTAGCAGCGCAGTATATGTAATACCCCGATGTGCGAGGTGAAATAAGGGCGGCGCGGGTACCCATGCTTGCGCCGAAAACTACGCCGTATATCGGATCACGCCCCTAAATTGCAATATTTGCATGAGAATTACAGGGATAGGGAAGTCAAAATTAAACTTGCATGATTCAGATAGAGGATGTCATTTTAAGACCCTTTACAATTCACTTCTATTTTCAAATGTGCTTAGTTCTCTAAAAAAAAATATGAATACGCACATATCATACACTAGTGGGAGCTGCTGCTAATTGGTGCCTGAACACATTTGTCTCTTGCGATTGGCTAAATAGATATTTTCAGCTTCCTGTCAGTAGTGCAATGCTGTCCCTTCAGCAATGGATAACAAGAGAATGAAGAAAATGTTATAAGAGAATTGAATTGGAAAGTTTTTTTAAATTGTATGTTCTATCTGAATCATAAAAGAAAATTTGGGGGTTTACTATCCATTTAAGTTGTTATATATTTTAATTTTAAAGCTTTGGATCATAATGTTCACTTAATATCTTACCTCATTTAAATAGCTTACAGTGTTATATTTTTCAATTATCTCATCTGTTACACTTTACATTATGCAAAACAAACCAGAGATATCGGTAATCTGAGTATATTTGTAATTACTGATAATCTTTTGAATCAGTTTCACAGTACATAATTTCCTAAACAATTACTATCTCATTTAAAAAGGGAGAAACCCATTTAATTACCTTTCTTAAGAGTAAGTCAAATTTAAGCAGCTGAAAAAGGTTGCAGAAAATCTGGGCATTTATTCATGTGCCTGCTGTACTAAAGTGCTCATCATTCAAGCGTGTGATTCCAATTATTTAAGGTAACTTGGCTCACCAAATGTTTAATGAAATAACAACAAGGCAGCTCAAACAAGAATTTTTTCTTCTATACCATTTCCTTAAAGGGACACTGAACCCAATTTTTTTCTTTTGTGATTCAGATAGAGCATGCAATTTTAAGCAACTTTCTAATTTACTCCTATTATCAATTTTTCTTTGTTCTCTTGCTATCTTTATTTGAAAAAGAAGGCATCTAAGCTATATTTTTTGTTTATTGGTCGCTTAAATGTATCCACCAATCAGCAAGAACAACCCGGGTTGTTCACAAAATAATGGGCCATCATCTAAACTTACATTTTTGCTTTTCAAAGAGAATGAGGACAATTTTATAAAAGGAGTAAATTAGAAAGTTGCTTAAAATTGCATGCACTCTGAATCACGAAAGAAAAAAATTGGGTTCAGTGTCCCTTTAATTAAACCCGCTACAGGTCTATTGCTGCTGAATTGCTTGATTTGCATTACACTTTTTGAATATATACAATATGTCACAAATAAATAAGATTTGTCCCATTAAAAAAATAAAAATCTTAAATTGTTAATAAATAAAAAAGAATACGATTGATATTATTTTAAAACAAAGAATATTAAAGTTTAAGAAATATTAAACACTTAGGACCAGATTACAAGCGGCGCTCTAATTTATTCGCTGGCGCACTATGCACTCATAGTAAAATTTTAATGTCATATTTAAAAATAAAGAACATTTTCTTCTATGTGAAAAGCATTACAATGTATACAGTATATTAAAAACACAATAAAAAACATAAAACATGTAAGAAATGTTATAAAAATGATAGTTCATGGAAAAGGAGCAAAACTGTACATATATATATATATATGTGTGTGTGTGTTCTTATGTGTATGTATGTATATTTATATACATTTCCAGTCAAACTTTGCCATATTCCATATCTCTTTTAACCCTTATAAAAAAATATTAATATTTTCATTAGGTCTTTAGGCATGCTAATGCGTTGAGTGCAAATTTTGTTTGCACTAGAGCATAACCAGTATTGCGACCACGTTAACTTTACTTACTTTCATGCGTATTACAAGTTTAATGTAAACAAGTTTGCTCGAGCACAAACAAATTTAGTGCCCTTTGGGTTTGTGTGACTGAAGACCTAGCGTAAAGTGTAAGAGTGAAAATAAAACACAACATGAACATATTAAAATAAAGTTTTACACTCAAATATACAAATGTATATTTATTTAAATATAAATATATATGTCTAAATATGTGTGTGAATATATATAATATATATATATATATATATATATATATATATATATATGTACAGTATATTTATTTAAATATAAATATATATGTCTAAATATGTGTGTGAATATATATATATATATATATGTACAGTATATTTATTTAAATATAAATATATATGTCTAAATATGTGTGTGAATATATATAATATATATATATATATATATGTACAGTATATTTATTTAAATATAAATATATATGTCTAAATATGTGTGTGAATATATATATATATATATATATATATATATATATATGTACAGTATATTTATATAAATATAAATATATATGTCTAAATATGTGTGTGAATATATATATATATATATATATGTACAGTATATTTATTTAAATATAAATATATATGTCTAAATATGTGTGTGAATATATATATATATATATATATATATATATATATATATGTACAGTATATTTATTTAAATATAAATATATATGTCTAAATATGTGTGTGAATATATATATATATATATATATGTACAGTATATTTATTTAAATATAAATATATATGTCTAAATATGTGTGTGAATATATATATATATATGTACAGTATATTTATTTAAATATAAATATATATGTCTAAATATGTGTATGAATATATATATATATATATATATATATATATATATATATATATATATACACACACACACACACACATATATATATATATATATGGACCGGACTGGGTACACCTATTATGACCCTACAACATGCACAGCCCTGGGTGCACAATTGCACTCTCAGGAAGCTGCATTGTCCCCCAGAGTCACAGGCAGTTAACCCCAGACAGATCTGCAAGGCCCATAGGGAAAATTACAAAACAAATGAATACAGCACACAGAGAAAGTCCAACACCCACAAGTTCTCAGCTAAGATCAAAAGCAAAAATGGAAGAGTTAGTTACAACAACTGGGAACAAGTAAAGGGTGCACAGGCTTATGTAATCACCCTCAACATATACAAAACACGGAAGGGGACTGCACTCTCAGACTTGTTCCCAATTTGTTGGATTGAGAGCTTGCATTGCATGGTTGTTTAGGGACTTAGGTTTTGGAAGAGACCTTGACGTGGTACCTGGGCTTATCCCATTTGGTCAGATGCGGTAACTAACTCTTACATTTTTGCTTTTAATCTTAGCTGAGAGCTTGTGAGTGTTAGACTTTCTCTGTGTGCTGTATATATAAATATACTGTATATCTTCAACAAAAATCGCACTCTCTTGATTTAAGAGCATAACATTTTAATTTGACGTTTTGGGGTGTTCACCCCTTTGGAGCCCTTTGTACTCAAATACCTGACAACAAGAATAATCATTTTAATTTAATTTTAATATTTTATAATGTGTTTTACTGTGTGTTTACTGTAAATATTTTACATTCTAATTTTCTTCTAAAAGAAAATGTTGTTTTTATTTTTAAATATATATTCATATATATATATATATATATATATATACACACACTTTACATATAGCTATACATATAGATTTATAGGTATAGTTTTATATATATATATATATATATATATATATATATATATATATATATATATATATATATTTTTTTTTTTAAATCACTTCTGGCCCTTAATGTTTAATTTCACTTTAAAACTTAAACAAATATGAAAACCCACTATTTATAAAGCTAACAACCAATATTAAATCCTTTGCTGGAACATCATTGCACTACTGGCAGCTAGCTGAACACATCTAGTTAGCCAATCACAAGAGACAAATGTGTGCAGGCACCAAACAGCAACTAGCTCCCACTAGTATAGAATATGTGTATATTCTTTTTCAACAAGTGATACCAAGAGAACAAAGTACAATTGAAAATAGAAGTGAATTTGAAAGTATCTTAAAATTACATGCTCTATCTGAATCATGCAAGCTTAATTTTGACATTCCTATCCCTTTAATACAACTGTGTTGGTTATGTAAAACTTGGGAATGGGTAATAAAGGGATTATCTATCTTTTTAATCGATCAAAATTTTGGAGTAGACTGTCCCTTTAATTAAATTTAGGACTATGTGCCATATTTTGCGGTTGTTGGAGGATGGGAAACATGTGGATCAAGACATTCCCAGCAGAGCGGCGGCGGAAATTGGATGAAGATGGACCACCTCTGACAGGATGAAGATAGAAGAGAACCACTGCCTTACTGAAGATGGTCCCTGCCGCCGTCAGGATGAAGATGGGTCCCACCATGAAGAGGAGCACTGCAGTTGGCAATCATGTAGGAGCCAGAGTCAAGTTGGTGAGTGCAAACTTTGGTGTTTAGAGTTAGGATTTTTTTTTGAGGTGGGCTTTTTTATTTTTAAGCTTAGGATTTTTTTCCTTTTTAGGGTTTTTAAATATAGGATTTTTAAAGAATAGGGCTTTGATTTTTTTTTTTTTTATTCCAAAACGAACTTTAACCGCTTAAGGGCAATGTCCTACCAAATGCCCTTCTAACTGCAATGTCCAGGGCAATGTTCAAGGGCAATCTTTTTTTTAGTATAGGGTTATTTTTTAGATAAGGTTTTTCTCTAGAATAGGCTTTTTTTTTTTTAGGCAAAATAACTGATTTATCTTTAGGGCACTGCCCTACCAAATGCCCTTCTAAAGGCAATGCCCAATCAAATGCCCTTTTGGTAATCTTTTTTTTAGGTTAGTTTTTTTTTTTTTTTTTAATTTAGGATTTTATTTTGTAGTTAGGCAAAACGCTGCCATTTATTTAGGGCACTGCCCTAATATAGTTATTTTTTATTTATAATTTTATTATTTTAAGCATAAATATATCATTTAAATGATATATTTATGTTAAAATAATAATAAAAAACAATAAAAAGAACTACATTTTAAATTATATGCAATACTAAAAATAATATACATTATACATGACAATGTATATCACTTTAACATTGGATATAAAGGTAGCATCATAGCTCCTATAATTATAATGGGGTTTTTGTTTTAGTATACTTTATTAGTCAGGTAGATTGCAGACATAATGCAGGTGTAGGCGTTCTGTGGGAGTTAGCCGGGCGTTTGATTGGAATATATCGCCAGCAGTGTGATATATTCCAATCTCTGTACAAATTATGAGTAGGGTTTCAGCCATGTTTACAGTGTAAAGCAGGTAGTGTAGGTGTAGTTACAGTTAGGTCACACAGGCATTATTTGAAGTGTTCCTACACAGAAACCATGATTAGTTTCAGTGAGCATACTGTCTGCACTGTGTAGGAACAATTCAAATTAACCCCCCACCCAGAGAGTGCCGATCAGTGGCGATGTCAGCGATGTTTTGCAGACGTAGCGCTCCACATTATATCCTATGAAAGACACTACACCACTCACCGGCACTTCATGGGACTGCCCCTTTTATTTGAATATATCGACAGAGCAACGAACTGTAAGGCCAACGAGGCCAGAAAGGCAGTTTCTCGTCGGTCTGTCGATGCTTTAAATATCTGGGCCTTAAGGAGCCTAGCTTACTTTATTAGACCATAGTGTTGTACTTTTCTTATACAGCATTTACAACTGTCATTTAGATAGCAAAATTTGCTTTGTTTTGCAGTCCAGGTACATACTACTTTTTATCTTAACTCCTTTGCTGCTGGCTTTTATAGATAGATATAACCAAACTCTATTTTATAAACTAAAATCAGTTTGTAAGGTCAATGATCTAAATTCTAATTGAGGCACTCCAGCCTTTCTTGAGACACTGGGAGATAAATTGCCAAACAAATTAGAAAAATATATAATGAAATTATAATGAAAAGCTTTTTGTTCACTATGCATAATTAATAATTGTTAAGGATTTTAATGTAACAACCCTCATCATTTGGCTAGAGTATTTTATGATGCAGCACTGTTCATACAATGAAATTCTGCAAAACATGAAACAATAGGTTGCTTTTGTTTCCTGCTCTGGGTATAATAATTGATTATTTTCTGTTTTCTTTTTATATCTGGCTTGAAAGCTTTTTATATTCATTCACTTGCTGGGTGATCCCTTTCACCATTTGTGCATGTTGGAAAATGATGCAGTATATTAATTTAAATGATTATTAATACTAGTGCTGTATAAGGGGTATAATCTATACATAAACACATTGGTACAGAAGGTGTTGATTAGAATTTGGAGAGATAGGAGGTGAGGGGTTTCTTGGTATAAGCTCATTTCATAAAACAGCCTGTGTTGGAATTAAGTCACAACGAATCCCGATAACACAGAGCTGTTCATCTAAATGGAAGTGTCTATGAAATATGTTGGTAGAAACAGGTCAAAATCTTCATATGCCCTTCATTTTTAAAGGTCACCCAATGTCTTATTTCTCCTTTCAATTGAGTTCAGCTCGCTTCCAGTAGCAAATGAAGCAAATTTGATAATAGAAGTAAATTGGAAAGATGTTTAACATTGTTTGCTCTATCTAAATCATGAAAATAAAAAAGGGATTTTTTTTTTCTTTTAGTTTTCAAAGCTTTATTAGTAATGAAAGTTAAATTACAAATAAATTCCCAAACACAGTGGGAAGTGACTAACAAGTCGAGAAAGAATCATAATACATAAAACCAAAATTGTCTCTGTTAGCATACTTTCTATACGAGATGATAAAGTAAAGGTCTCAGGTGTATTGGATGTAAAGAAAAATGTTAGGCATGCCAACAGAGAGCGCAAAAGGTGGTATGGAAAGAGAGGAGAACAAGAGGAGGGGGAGGAGGAGAAAGGAGAGGAAGAAAGAGATTAAGGGAGTCAGAGAGAGAGAAAGAAAGGGAAAAAAAAAGTATGAAGGAAAGAGAAAGAAGAGACGAGAGAATGAAGGGAGGAGGGGCTCTTATGAAAGAAAAATAATCAGGTTAGGTGGGCTTGAGGGGTAATCTAGGCGTCTGTCCTGGTCCTGGGATACCAGTTTGGTCTAAGTAGATTGGTCCAGTCTTCCCAGATCGCCTCAAAAAGGTCTATCTTATCCAGAATAAAGAACACATTTCTTTCCATGGAATTGATATAGGCCATGATATCCAGGACAGAAGCTCAGTTCGGGGGACACTGCTGCTTCCAAACTCTAGTAATCGCAAGTCTGGTGGCTGAAAAGAGGTATACACCCACATGTAGCTCTGGTACTTGGGGAGAGAATGTAAACCTACATGTAATAGAGATGTTTCTGGTCATTCGGGACATGAACCCTTAATCTGGCTAGTAAGGAGAACACCATGTTCCACAGCGATTTGAGTTTGAGGCAGTCCCACCAAATGTGGAAGGAGTCGCCTGGTCTTCCGCAGAGCCTCCAGCACTGAGGTGTGGGAAGTAGATTAAGCCTAAAAAGTCTAATAGGTGTAAAGTACCAATGTGAGAGTAATTTATAGTATGATTAAAAGAGGGTCGTGCAGTGGATAGCTTTTGCCGTGAGGTCAAAGGCACTAGTCCAAAGGAGCTGGGGGAAATACAAGTGTAGGATGTCTTCCCATCTTTTAATATGAGAAGCTTTATCGGCTGGGGTTGCCCCTTCAACTAGCCAGTAGAAATGGGATAAAGGCTTGCAAATTTTACTGCCTTTCTTCTATAGGGTTTCCCAAACGGTCAAGGGGTGGGGAGGTGATGGTGTAAAGCCCCAAGATCTTAACATGCTCTTAATCCGGGTGTATTCAAAGCATAATTTGGGAGAGGCAATCTGCGTGCCGGTAATTTGGGATAAGGATAGAAAGGTGCCTGGGGATTGGGGCGTCATTAGGTCAGAGACCTGGGAGAGGCCCAAGTATAAAAAAGGGTTTTCATGAAATTTTGACCTGAGCTGTTGAGTGTGATTTCTGAAGGAGATTTCAAGGTTTGGAATTAGATTTGAAAATTATGGTAGACAGACAGAATAATGTTTACAATATTTAGAGTAAGGTGACAGAGAGATGTAAAAAATAAGTGATGGGTGAAACAATATCTGATAGATTTGTCAAACACTAAAAAGCTTCAAAACTTAAAACAGATTGGGCAATGACAGTATGATATCAACAGGTGCTAGGCCAGTAAGTGGATGGCTGTGCAGTTTTTTATTTTGTCTGTATTGAATAATTATTATGTCACTGAAGCGCTAACCAGAAGGTGTGTTAAAAATTGCGTAAATGGCATTGTTCTTCAGATACACACACACACGTGTGTGTATGTATATATATACATATATATATATATATATATATATATATATATATATATATATATATATATATATATATATATATATATATATATATATATACATACATACATACATACATACATACATACATACAATGTCCTCCACTAATATTGGCACCCTTGGTAAATATGAGCAAAGAAGGCTGTCAAAAAGTGTCTTTATTGTTTAACCATTTATTAAAGAAATACACAAAATACTCTGCTCTCATATATATCAAACAATTGCAAACACAAGACAGGTTTATCTAAAAAAAAATATTTGTTAAATATATGTGTACCGTAATATACACTATACACAAATAGTTAAAAATACATATATGATGCCGGCATCGATTTAGTTAAAATATAGCTAAGAATTGAGCCATATACATTCAAAATTAGATGTGAATATTTAAAAGACAATTAGTAATGTAATATAAATGTCTAAAAACAAGTACAACCTTGATTAAGCAGAGATGTATGTGTAAAAAATAACAATATATCGATTGACAGAAGACAGTGTGGCTGCAGAGAGCTAATAATTACAAACCGCTCTTTTAGTTTGGAGCAAATATCGAGTAAGTCCAATCTGTAAGCCGTTAGAAGCAGCTAAGAGAAAAAAACAAGCCGTGAGCTGTGTGCGTCACGTCACCTGACTTAGTCAGAGTCCTCCAATCCTGTGAGCCAAAAGTGGATACAAATTTGAAACAAGAAAGTCTCAATAGAAAATAGAAAATACACACTTTGTGTCACTAGTAATACTTGCAAGTGTCCAATGATTTCCTTTAGAGTCAATGATGATGAATTTTTCACTGTTCAAAACAGCGCAATGTTGATCAGTCTTTATCCCTTTCTTTTAGAGGCTTCTTTGTCCAAAGTGGGTTTCCGGCTTGTATAGTATCCGCCGTATTTTGTGAATGATTTTTTATATACAGCAGAAGATTCTTGTTATAGTGCGAGTACTATGCAGTGGATGGGCACACAGGAATTATTCATATATCTACCTCTATGCTTTCAGGGAGGTTGAAATGAACCTGTTTTTTGTGCTGTGAGAGGAAAAAATAGTAAATCAGCACTGAGAGAAAGTTACACACAGGAATTATTCATATATCTCTCTCTATATTTATCATAGAGGTCGAAATGAACCTGTGAGTTGTAACATATAACGATATGTGTGATTAAGTTTGTAGTAAAAGTAAGCAAATCTACGCGTTTCGGCAGTGTTAGCTGCCTTTATCAATCTTGATAAAGGCAGCTAACACTGCCGAAACGCGTAGATTTGCTTACTTTTACTACAAACTTAATCACACATATCGTTATATGTTACAACTCACAGGTTCATTTCGACCTCTATGATAAATATAGAGAGAGATATATGAATAATTCCTGTGTGTAACTTTCTCTCAGTGCTGATTTACTATTTTTTCCTCTCACGGCACAAAAAACAGGTTCATTTCAACCTCCCTGAAAGCATAGAGGTAGATATATGAATAATTCCTGTGTGCCCATCCACTGCATAGTACTCGCACTATAACAAGAATCTTCTGCTGTATATAAAAAATCAATCACAAAATACGGCGGATACTATACAAGCCGGAACCCACTTTGGACAAAGAAGCCTCTAAAAGAAAGGGATAAAGACGGATCAACATCGCGCTGTTTTGAACAGCGAAAAATTCATCATCATTGACTCTAAAGGAAATCATTGGACACTTGCAAGTATTACTAGTGACACAAAGTGTCTATTTTCTATTGAGACTTTCTTGTTTCAAATTTGTATCCACTTTTGGCTCACAGGATTGGAGGACTCTGACTAAGTCAGGTGACGTGACGCACACAGCTCACGGCTTGTTTTTTTCTCTTAGCTGCTTCTAACGGCTAACAGATTGGACTTACTCGATATTTGCTCCAAACTAAAAGAGCGGTTTGTAATTATTAGCTCTCTGCAGCCACACTGTCTTCTGTCAATCGATATATTGTTATTATTTACACATACATCTCTGCTTAATCAAGGTTGTACTTGTTTTTAGACATTTATATTACATTACTAATTGTCTTTTAAATATTCACATCTAATTTTGAATGTATATGGCTCAATTCTTAGCTATATTTTAACTAAATCGATGCCGGCATCATATATGTATTTTTAACTATTTGTGTATAGTGTATATTACGGTATCCATTATTACGATATCCACATATGACCAATATACATTTTTCATTAAAAAAATTTTTTATATATCACTTGGCTTCACTCTCTTTAAATTAATAGAATATATTGTATTACACTATTTTTATCTGGTGAGCTACCATACAGAGCGCTTATCCCACACTCTTTCTTTTACTATTCACTTATAGTAAGTATATGGAGATTTACTAGACTACTAAGGGATTTAAGCTTACACCGTTTCTATAGCACTCACACCACATTTTTTACTTTTAAATATATGTGTGCCACAATTATTGGCACCCCTATGAATTTATATGGGAAAAAATATATTTGAAGTATAATCCATTGATATTTTACATTTTTTTTGTACACCTGGGTGATTAGGAAGAGGAAATTGTTTAACCATGATTCCCTGTTTAACATGGGGTATAAATATGAGGTAACACATAGGCCAAATTCAATTAGTCATTCATCACAATAGATAAGACCAAGAAATATAGCTGTAATGTGCGGCAAATTGTTGTTGAGCTTCATTAAATGGGAAGCGGCTATAACAAAATAGCAAAAGCATTGAAAATACCCATTTCACCATCAGGGCAATAATTAAGAAGTTCCATTCAACTGGAAATGTTATGACCCAACGTGGAAGAGGACGTGTGTATATATATATATATATATATATATTGTCTCAACACACTCTGAAGAGGATGGCTTGAGTGGCCAAAATATATCCAAGGATCACAGCTGGAGAATTGCAGAAGTTAGTTGCGTTTTGGGGTCAGAAAGTCTCCAAAACTGCAATCCGATGTCACCTACATCACCAAAAGTTGTTTGGAAGGGTTTCAAGAAAAAAGCCTCTACTCTCATCCAAAAATAAACTCAAGAGTCTTCAGTTTACCAAACACTACTGGAACTTCAATGGGATCAAGTTCTATGGTCAGATGAAACCAAAATAGAGCTTTTTGGCAATAAACACCAGAGGTGGGTTTGGTGCACACAGAGAGGTAGCCTAATGGAAAAGTACCTCATGCCCACGTTTAAATATGATGGTGACTCTTTAATGTTTTGGCGCTGTTTTTCTGCCAGAGGACCTGGACATTTTGTTAGGATATATGGCATCATGGACTGACTGCCTCTGCCAGCAAGCTTAAAATGGACCAGGGTTGGATCTTTCATCAGGACAATAATCCAAAAAATACATAAAAATCTACACAAAAATGGTTTACTGACCACAACATCAAGGTCCTGCCATGGCCATCCTAGTGCCCTGACTAGAACCAAATAGAAAACCTGTGGGGTGAATTGAAAAGGAGAGTCCACCAGGGTCAACCTCAAAATTTGAAGAATTTAAAGATATTCTGTATGGATGAATGGTCTCAGATCCCTTGACATGCGTTCTCCAACCTAATCAGATATTATTGGAGAAGACTTAGAGCTGTTATCTAGGTAAAGGGAGGTGGCACAAAGTAAAAGCATGTCAATATTTAACTCATTTTTTTTTTTTATAAACCTGTGCTGTGTTTGCATTTTTTGATATCCATGAGAGCTTAGTATTTTTTTGTATTTTTTTTTAACAAAAGATCAAAAGGTTAAATAATAAAGACAATTTTTCACAGCCTTCTTTGCTCATATTTACCAAGGGTGCCAATATATATCAGATATTATATATACACAGTATCTCACAAAAGTGAGTACACCCCTCACATTTTTGTAAATATTTTATTATATCTTTTCATGTGACAACACTGAAGAAATGACACTTTGCTACCATGTAAAGTAGTGAGTGTACAGAATGGCAACAAAAGTGAGTACACCCCTAAGTAGAAATGTCCAAATTGGGCCCAATTAGCCATTTTACCTCCCCGGTGTCATGTGACTTGTTAGTGTTACAAGGTCTCAGGTGTGAATGGGGAGCAGGTGTGTTAAATTTGGTGTTATCGCTCCTTTCACACTCTCTCATACTGGTCACTGGAAGTTCAACATGACACCTCATGGCAAAGAACTCTCTGAGGATCTACATAAAGATGACTTAGGCTATAAGAAGATTGCCAAGACCCTGAAACTGTGCTGCAGCACAGTGGGCAAGACCATACAGTGGTTTTACAGGACAGGTTCCACTCAAAACTTGCCTTGCCATAGACATATGAGTGCTGCCAGCATTGCTGCAGAGGTTGGATGGGTGGGGGGTCAGCCTGTCAGCACTCAGACCATATGCCGCACACTGCATCAAATTGGTCTGCATGGCTGTGGTCCCAGAAGGAAGCCTCTTCTAAAGATGATGCACAAGAAAGCCCACACACAGTTTGCTGAAGACAAGCAGACTAAGCACATGGATTACTGGAACCATGTCCTGTGGTCCGATGAGATCAAGATAAACTTATTTGGTTCAGATGGTGACAAACATGTGTGGGGGCAACCAGGTGAGGAGTACAAAGATAAGTGTGTCTTGCCTACAGTCAAGCATGGTGGTGGGAGTGTCATGGTCTGAGCCTGCATGAGTGCTGCTGGCACTGGGGAGCTACAGTTCATTGAAGGAACCATGGATGCCAACATGTACTGTGACATACTGAAGCATGATCCCCTCCCTTCAGACACTGGGTCGCAGGGCAGTATTCCAATATAATAACGAACCCAAACACACCTCCAAAATGACCACTGCCTTGCTAAAGAAGCTGAGGGTAAAGGTGATGGACTGGCCAAGCATGTCTACAGAGCTAAACCCTATTGTGCATCTGTGGGGCATCCTCAAATGGAAGGTGGGGAGCACTCCGTGATATTGTCATGGAGGAGTGGAAGAGGACTCCAGTGGCAACCTGTGAAGCTCTGGTGATGCCCAAGAGGGTTAAGGCAGTGCTGGAAAATAATGGTGGCCACACAAAATATTGACACTTTGGGCCCAATTTGGGCATTTCCACTTAGGGGTGTACTCACTTTTGTTGCAAACAGTTTAGACATTAATGGCTGTGTGTTGTTATTTTGAGGGGACAGCAAATTTACACTGTTATACAGGCTGTACACTCACTAATTTACATATATAAGGAGATAAAGAAAATGCACTCTCTGGATTTAAAAGTTGCAAAAAGCTTTACTGTGTGATGTTTCAAGGCTTTCACCCCTTCCTCAGAAAGCCTTGAAACGTCACACAGTAAAGCTTTTTGAAACTTTTAAATCCAGAGAATGTATTTTCTTTATCTCCTTATTGTATCCTTGATGCACGCTGATGTGAATATCACTGAGTCTGCAAGAGTTTGTGAGAGTACTGCAATCTTCAAATTGGATATATATATATATATATATATATATGTGTGTGTGTGTGTGTTTATGAATAAATAGAGCATATTATTGTATGTGAAGAACATTGGAATGTGAAATATTCATATTTTTATGTCGGGTTAGCGCACATATGAATATGCAATCGGGTTTGTGCGCGAATTGGGTGTTAGGTTTTTTCCCCACTTTTTTTGCTCTATTGACTTCCATGGGGGAAGCCCAAAAAGTTAAACTTCTAGACATTCAAACTGGAGCTTTGATTAGTGCTCCACCATGCTTTCTTTTAAATTTTTATTTATTTATTTATTTATTTATTTATTTTACATTTATTTAAAATAAAAAAAGTGGTGTTCACATTGTTTTAAGGTGATACAGCATATGACAAGGAGTTTGACTTTCAAAGGTATTAAAGGTATATTTATATATGTATGTATATAGTTGTGTGTGTATGTATATATGTGTATGTACACATATAAACACATATATATATATATACCTGCACCAAGGTGCGCACCTCTCCTCTATGTCTAGCAGTCTAGCACAGGCAGCACAGCAAGCCGCGCAACAAAATATGGATGTGAAAAGTTTTTGTTTTTTTCTAAATGTGCTGGCCTCAGAGAAAACAGAGCAGCAAGACGGCATGTCAGAGCACTGACCATGGAAATAAAAATAAATAAATCACTTTTTACATTCCTCCGGCGTAGCACAGCTTGATCAATTTCCTGTGTTACGCTGCTGAGAGGGAAAGATCAAGCTGACTGACAGTTGTGTGCATAAATCCCAATTGAGAGCAAAACCCCCATAAGTACCCCCCGGGCACGGCAAGTTGGCAGGGCGCGATTGATCAATTTGGAAATTGAATGGAGGTGTGCAAATCAAACGGACTACGGACCGATCAGATAATACATAGGAAAAAAGCGTTACTGCATTATCTGATTGGTCCATGTGTCAGTGAAGTCACTGTCTTGACAACCAATAGGGTCGTGTTTCCAGTGTGTCGCTCATGCCTTGTCTTTGATGAATGTTATTAAGCTGAGGGTGAGGAGTAAGGCCGTGTGCGCATGAGCAGCATTCTGCACGCCTGCGCAAAGAAGTTTACTGGCCATAGAATTCCTCGACCCGTTACGTAGACTTTAACAGCTGTTTTGAGGAGGTTGGGCCTCTTGCGCATGCGCAGTGAGCGTCACACCCCTCCAGTAGCTGATTCTTATGCAGTCGCGACTTATTTTAGAACACCACTGTGCCTTGGTGGTGTGTCTAGACCTCAAAGAGCTGGCACGAGGCACGTGTGGGGGGCGGGGTTTCAAATCCAAGTCCAACTGTGAATTGTCAACTGAACTGTGTCTGTCACACTGAACACATGAGCTCTTATCTCATTAAATAAAATAACACCAGGTGGCCAAGAGCAGTAAAACTGTTTAATTTAAGGAAAAACAATATCCGATTCAGTCAGTTCCATTCACAGTTCAGTTCACACTTATCAGTACACCGTGTGTTAAAGGGACACTGAACCCAAATTTTTTCTTTTGTGATTCAGATAGAGCATGCAATTTTAAGCAACTTTCTAATTTACTCCTATTAGCAAATGTTCTTCATTCTCTTTGTATCTTTATTTGAAAAGCAAGAATGTAAGTTTAAATGCCGGCCCAATTTGGTGAACAACCTGGGTTGTTCTTGCTGATTGGTGGATACATTCATCCACCAATAAACAAGTGCTGTCCAAGGTTCTGGACTTTCTTTTTCAAATAAAGATAGCAAGAGAACAAAGAAAAATTGATAATAGGAGTAAATTAGAAAGTTGCTTACAATTGCATGCTCTATCTGAATCACAAAAGAAAAAAAATTGGTTCAGTGTCCCTTTAAACTGACACAACACGATAACGCATTATGCTTTTGCACAGTGGCTGGGGGGGCGGCCGGGGGCAAAGCTTTCCCCTCTGTAGCGACGCCACTGAAAGGTATATTTATATGCGTGTATATTTGTATGTGTGTATGTACACATATATACATACACAAATACAAATATACACACACACACACACATATATATATATATATATATATATATATATATCTTCTAGTTTACGGATCCAAGCACTCACTGTAAGCTGTGTTGCCTGGGTGCACTCTATGGTAGATAGGTAGAAACATTTGTGAAAAGATGAGGCACTCACAGGACTTAATTAACACAAACGTTTATTAATTGTTCATTAATTGTTCATTAATTCAGTCAGTCAACGTTTCGGTTCTCGCAGGGACCTTTAGCAATACTGTTTCTCAATCAGAGGATGAATGTTATTTGGTATTTGATGAAACGACTCATGTCCATTCAGCAAGGTACAAAATCTGTTGCTCAGTATGCTATTGAGTTCCGTACGCTTGCCGCAGAGGTAGGTTGGAACAATGAAGCCCTTGTTGCCGCCTTCTTTCATGGGCTCTCTGATGCGATTAAAGACGAAGTTGCTGCCAGAGATTTACCAGAGGATCTCGAGGCATTGGTGTCTTTTTTTATCCTAATTGACATCAGACTCAGAGAGAGGCCCTCTTTCAAGGAGCGCTTGCGGAAGCCTTCTGTTCCGTTGTCTCCTACATGTTTGTTCCCACCCATGCCTCCCTCTCCTCCCATGCCTCCTGGTCCAGAGTCACCAGGTACTGCTGAGCCAATGCAGATAGGATTCACGCGTCTCTCCGTGGTGGAGAGGGCCTTTAGGAGGAGGGAGGGGCTCTGACTCTATTGTGGGTTACAGGGCCACCTTTTGAAGTCTTGTCCTACACGGCCGGGAAGCGCTCACACCTAAGGTCCTGTCAGACCTTGTGTGGTTTATCCTCGTCCCCGGAACCGCTTAAGGAGAAACCTTTTGTCACAGTTGTCCTTTCCTGGGTGGACTCCTCCATAGTCACTCTAGTAGGCTCTTGAAGTAGGCTCTTGTTGACTCTGGTGCTGCGGGCTATTTGATTGACAGTGCTTTTGTATCAAAGCACTCCATTCCTGTTTTGCCTCGGTCCGTTCCAATTGCTATTGAGGCCATTGATGGCTGGCCTCTTCAGCCCGCACTCGTTACTCATGAAACTGCTCCGTTGTCCATGGCTGTTGGGGCTCTCCATTTTGAAACCCTCCATTTCCAGGTGATAAACTCTCCACATTTTCCGGTTGTTCTGGGTTAACCCTGGCTCCAAAAGCACAATCCTAGTCTTGACTGGCGCAGGTCTGAAATTTTGTTGTGGTCCCCGCAATGTATTTTCACTTGTCTTCGGAAACCAGTTAAAGTCTTTTGCACTTCTTCTGTATCTCAATTGCCAGAGGAGTACCGAGAGTTTCTAGACGTGTTTGAAAAGGTGCGCGCCGGTACGTTGTCTTCTCACCGGTCTTATGATTGTGCCATAGACCTGCAACCCGGAGCCATTCCTCCTCGGGGCCGGGTGTACCCTCTGTCTGTTGCAGAGAATTTTGCTATGGAGGAGTATGTTGCCGATGCTCTGTCGCGGCGTATCATCCGCAAATCCTGCTCTCCTGCAGGGGCTGGCTTCTTCTTTGTGAAGAAAAAGGGTGGCAAGTTAAGACCATGTATCGATTATAGGGGTCCTAATCGTCTTACCATTAAGAATGCTTACCCTATTCCGCTCATTACGGAACTCTTTGACCACCTCAAGGGAGCTACGGTCTTTACTAAACTTGATTTGAGAGGAGCGTACAATCTCATTAGGATTAAGGAGGGTGACAAATGGAAAACAGCATTTAACACCAGGAGTGGGCATTATGAGTATCTTGTAATGCCCTTTGGCCTATGTAATGCTCCTTCTGTTTTTCAGAAATATATTAATGATGCCCTATGAGATATGTTGCAACAGTGTGTTGTGGTGTACTTAGACGACATCCTCATACACTCACCCACACTTGAGGCTCATCGTTCTGATGTTACACAGGTTCTTCAGAGACTACGTGAGAACGATCTGTTTTGTAAACTCGAGAAATGTGAGTTCCATCAGACTCAAGTAACCTTCCTAAGTTATGTTATCTCAGTTGCAGGGTTCTCCATGGATCCTGACATGTTATCTGCAGTTTTGCAGTGGCCTCACCCAGTTGGTCTTCGGTCTATTCAACGTTTTTCGGCGTTCGCCAATTACTATAGAAAGTTTATTAAAAACTTTTCTTCCTTGGTAAAACCTATCACAGACATGACCCGTAAAGAGAATGATCCACTCCATTGGTCACCTACTGCCATTAAGGCCTTTGATAGTCTTAAGACTGCCTTTGCTGCCGCTCCGGTTCTGGCTCATCCTAACCCTGTCCTGCCTTTCATTCTTGAGGTTGATGCGTCTGAGACTGGAGTAGGTGCCCTCTTGTCTCAACCTCCTACGCCTGATGGTTCCTTGCATCCATGTGGTTCCTTCTCTAAAAAATTGTCTCCAGTGGAGTGCAATTATGAAATTGGCAACAGGGAATTACTGGCCATAATTTTGGCACTCAAGGAATGGAGGCATCTTCTTCAGGGTACTAGCGTGCCAGTGCTCATTCTTACTGACCACAAGAATTTAACTTATCTATCTGAAGCAAAATATTTGTCGCCCCGACAGGCCAGATGGTGCTATTTTTGTCTTGGTTTAATTATGTGGTCTCCTACCTGCCTGGTAGTAAGAATGTTAGGGCTGATGCCCTCTCTCGACAATTTTCGCCTCTGTCCAAGGAGGAGTTTGTACCTACTCCTGTTATACCTCCTGACCATATTTTGGCTACCATACGTACTAATTTGACTTCTCCCTTGGGGGATGAGATCCTGGCTGCACAAACCAATGCACCTCCTGAGAGTGTTTTGTTCCTGAGAATCTTCAAACTAAACTTTTGCACACTTACCACTATCCTAAAGCCGCAGGTCACCCAGGCAAGAACCAAATCATTTGGTCTGTCACTCGACAATTCTGGTGGCCTGGTCTTCGTTCTGATATTGCTGTGTATGTTGTCTCCTGCACAGTTTGTGCACAGAATAAGACTCCTCAATGTCTTTCTGTGGGTCTTCTACAACCTATTGCTAATGGTGAGCGTCCTTGGACACATCTTTCCATGGACTTCATTGTCGAGCTCCCTGTTTCCAATGGCAATACTGTTATCCTTATGGTGGTTGACCATTTTTCTAAAATGTCACATTGCATTCCCTTGATGAAGCTGCCTACCGCTCAGGAGATTGCTTCAATTTTTGCCCGGGAGGTCTTCTGCTTACATGAGTTACCCAAGGAGATAGTGTCGGACTGGGGTAGCCAGATTGTCTCCAGATTTTGGCGTTCATTTTGTGCTCAAATGGGGATCTATCTTTCCTTCTTCTCTGCATATCACCCCTCAATCCAATGGGGCTGTGGAACGGTCTAATCAAGCTCTGGAACAGTTCCTTCGTTGCTATGTCTCAGATCACCACAATAGTTGGTCTGAACTGTTACCTTGGGCAGAGTTTGCTTGTAATAGTGCTATTAATGCTTCCTCCAAGTTATCCCCATTCATGGTGAATCATGGGTTTCAACCATCCTTGTTGCCTGATTCATTCATGTCTCAGGGTATTCCGGCTTTGGAGGAGCATCTCCGGCAACACCGTTCCACGTGGGTGCATATTCAGGATTGCTTTCATCGTTCTATGCAGCGCCAAAAGTTACAGGCTGATCGTAGGCATCTGCCCGCACCTTCCTACCAGGTTGGTGAGAGCGTTTGGCTGTCCTCCCGCAAGTTGAACCTTCATGTGCCTTCCAATAAATTGGCTCCCCGTTATGTTGGTCCTTTTCGAATACTCCGACGGGTTAAGCCTGTGGCCTACACTCTTGACCTTCCTCCTGCAATGGGCACCTCCAATGTTTTTCATGTTTCCCTCTTGAAACCATTGGTTTGTAATCGGTTTACCACTGTGTTGCCTCGTCCCCGTCCTATCTTTGTTGACAACCTTGAGGAGTATGAGGTCAGCAGCATTATTGACTCTCGTATGTCCAGGGACCGTGTACAGTATTTGGTTCACTGTAGGGGCTACGGTCCAGAGGAGCGTTCTTGGGTTCCCTCCTCTGATGTTCATGCTCCCGCCCTCCTCCGTGCCTTCCATGCCCGTTTCCCCAATAAGCCTTTTGTCCTTCCGCGGGGGAGGGGTCGTTGAGGGGAGGGTACTGTCAGGGTTTTTTCCCTGTTGTTTGCCATGTGCTGCTGGCAGCCATTTTACTCACCTCTCTTCCTGACTATGGTGCATTGTGGGGGATGCTGCTCATTTCCTACACTTCCTTATGGCCAGGCTGATGTGCATCATCCATGTGAGACAGGATGCAGTCTCAGAATTGTGATGTCATCACTTATTATTTAAAGGGCCTCTTTTCCGTATGCTTTGCCTTTGCGTTGTCTCAGACCTGTTTGTGAGAGTTCCTGTGTATTACCTGGATGCCTGACGTCCTTTCTGGTTCCTGATCCCTGGCTTGTTCCTGACTCTGCTGTTTTCCTTGTTACTGATTCCGGCTCGTCTGACTATACGCTTTGGCTCCTGACTACCAGCTCTGGTTTTGACTCCTGGCTTGTTATTTGTCTTGTGGACTTTTTATTATTTTTTGCTATGAATAAAGGTGTCATTATTTTTGCACTTCTCGTCTCAGTCTGATTCCTGGCATCCTGACATATGTACAGGTATATATATATATATATATATATATATATATATATATATATATATATATATATATATATATATATATATATATATATACACACACACCTTTGAGCTCTTCCCAGTCAAACACCTTGCCATATACCATATCACTTCAAAACACTTTTTATACAATAATTTTGTTAATAAATATATATTTTGCATTCAGTATGTATATGGAGATAGATAGATGATAGATAGATAGATAGATAGATAGATATATAGATAAATAGATCCAAAAAGTGCACTCTCACTTTAATAGTTCCACTTGGGGGTGCTTTTAGAAAAATATCCAATGAATAAAGAAGGCTTAGCACTCACTCCAAACTCTACTTTATTCATGACTTTTCGGGGATAAGCATTCCCCTTCCTCAGATAATAAAAACTATGTATCTCATTACATATATCCAAAGCCCCTCCAGCAAACATGTGTAAACCAAACACATGTAAAAAAAAATTAGGTCATACAGTTGTAATCAAAATAATTCAACCCACATTGCAAATCAGGTTTTGTGAGAATTCACATTTACTTTGACTGTTGCGCTATACCTTTAAGAATCCAGCACCTCCCTATAAAAGACACATCCTTCCTTTGCTTCATTGCTGGATTAATGAAGTCTGTGTTCTTACTTCAGTCACTTCCTGTGAAACTCTCTAAAGAATCTAAACTAACCTTTTACCTTAGATCTCTTCAGTTACCAGAGACTTACGGTATTTCCTGGAGTATTCCTTCCTACTCGTCTGCCATTCAGCACCTGCAGCAACCGCTTCACAGCTATCAGCCGACACAACAGCTAAGGCGCCTACGTCATCAGCTACGGCCGCCTCATCGCTGCTGCGCCTCTCCCCTCTCAGAGAGGCTGGGAAAGCTCTGTTACACGGATTGCTTGAGCGGTGTCTGATCATTCCATCTAGGAACCGAGTGGGTAAATACTTATTAAGTAACAAAGTCTAAAGGCATGAACTGTAATTTACCTTAAGCCGTGTAATATCCTTCTGTTGTCATAACAAACCTGACTTCAGCTGATACACTTACGGCTATATTAAGTCACATTTGTAACTTGGGAAAATCCTTGTGGTTAGTTACTTTCGTGACACACTAACAATATTTTCAAAATAACGTTGACTTATATCAAATATTATAGAGTGAATCTATGTCTTTACAGGTTTATTGCCAAAATTTACAGACTTTAAGCTGTTTGCAATGAAAAAAACAAACAAAAGCAATTGAAATAGCTCAATACAACAAATGCTTTAAGTGGTTTCCCCAAATTCAACTGAAAACTTTTTAGGAATTCTGAAGTCTCAAAATTATTCAACCCCTTAATGGCAAGCATCATTAGTACTAAGTAGAACACCCTTTTGCTGTTATGATCTGCTGCAAACAAGATGCATAGCCAGACACCAGCTTCTGGCAGCGTTCCTGAGGAATCTTATCTCATTCCTCATGAGCAATGGCCTCCAGATCAGAAATATTCTTGAGTTTGCGTGCTGCAACCACCTTCTTCAAATTCCACTAGAGATTTTCTATGGGGTTCAAGTCAGGTGACTTTGATGGCCACTGTAGAATCTTCCAGGACTTATGCTGCAACCAAGTCTTGTTGGAATTTGAGGTATGCTTGGGATCATTGTCCTGTTGGAAGGTCCAATGATGCCCAAGCTTCAGCTTCCTCACAGACAGCATGGCATTTTCTCCTAGGATTTCCTGATACTTCAATGAATCCATTTTGCCTTCCCCACACTACAGGGTTCCAGTGCCAGAGGATGCAGCCACAGAGCATCACCGAGCCACCACCATGCTTAACTGTAGGCAGAGTGTTCTTTTCAGGGCATGCTTCATTATTATTCCTCCAGACATAACGCTGATTCATCGGAACAAAAAGTTCCAGTTTTGTTTCATCGCTCCGCAAAACAGAATCCCAAAATTTCTGTAGCTTATATATATGATTTTGAGCATATTGGAGCTGAATTTTCTTATGTTTTGGGTCAGTAGTGGTGTATGTATTGGAGTTCTGGCATGGAAACTTTCTGTGTTTAGTACACACCTTACTGTGCAAACTGAAACCTCAGTGCTTGTTGCCAGCAAGTCTTGCTGCAGGTCTTTTGCAGTCAACAGGCTTTATAAGATCTGGTTGCATTCATTGATAGCTTCCTTTTTCTGCACCATCCAGGTAGTGTAACCACTGTTCATTTAACTTTGAACTTGCTTCCAACGGTGTACCTAGGAACATTCAGTACCTTCGCTATCTTTTTGCATCCTGTTCCTTGTTTGTGAAGAACAATGATCTCTTCTATTAACTTTTTGGACCATTCTTTTAACTTAGACATATTTCTAACACACAGTCAAACGTGAAACTCAACAAACCCCTAGCCAGTTCAGGTATTTCAACTGTAAATGTTGAGAAAAACCTGATTTGCAATGGGGGTTGAATCATTTTGATTACAACTGTATGTTCCTTGTGCACATATGTGGTTGATCAATCAATTTTCACTTATTTAAACACAGAAAAGTGTCTCTAATATGAGAGTGATTAATAAAAAAAAGTGAAACACCAACATGTACTATGGATTACCTTAATGTGAAAACAAATTAATTGCATAACCATTATTCAATCTATTCTATGCGGTAACGTGATACCTGCCCAGCGTCACAAGAGGTTATGTCATCTGCTGAAACACATTGTTGTTCATAGTGTCATCTAGTACACAGGAAATACATATAATATCCCAAATTTGTATTTCAATATATAATGGTGTTTATGATAATAAAAATTAGGTAGTAATGAAAAAATGTGTGATCATTATTTGTATATGTGACCAACCTCAAATTAAGCAGAAATGGAAGTAAATTTCTAGTAAAGTGTAGCAAATCCTACAAATAATTTGATGTAACATAAAAACAAAATAATTAAAACAAAATTATTAAATCAAAGATGATCATAAGCATAGACTATATCTTGGTCAAACAAAGAAAAAAACATTAATTGCCATATTCAGATATGTAAATAATGAAAAAGTTGTGATATAAGATACCCATATGTGGAAATATGGTAAATACCATAGAAGGGAATATGAGCAGAGCTTATAGGTAATGAAATGCAATTATGGAACATTGTACAGTTGAGAAAAAAAATGAGTAAAAAGTATATATAGATCAGTTAAGAAATGTCTGGGTACCAGTAAATTACAGAATATGGGTGTAAAAAACTGGATTTAAAAAATATGAGAGAGAGCATAATCTGTTCCCAACCCAAAATATGACTGACAAATGTATAGTAAGAGACACTAAACTGTTATTTGATGGTTGTATGATATGGCATGGTTTTAACCCTATTCTATGCACTTCATTTTTCATGTAGGCAGAGAGTGAAAATCTAGTGAGACAATATACAGTATATTAGCTCCAGACATGCATCTCTAAAGACATATCTCCAATTTTGGAGAGTCAGTGCTATATGGATTTAAACAAAACAGTTGAACTCCATATGTACATTGAGTCCGTGGGGGGTAACAATGTTAAGTCGATGGAGCTGATTTATTAATCTCCAAATGGAGCTTGATGCCCCTGATTTCGCGCGGGCCTTCAGGCTTGCCAGAAACAGAAGTTATGAAGCAGTGGTCTAAAGACTGCTGCTCCATAATCTGTCCGCCTGCTCTGAGGCCGTGGACAGAAATCAACCAGATCAAATACGATCAGGCTGATTGACACCTCCTGCTAGCGGCCGATTGGCCACAAATCTGCCGGGGGTGCCATTGCACAAGAAGTTCACAAGAACTGCTTGTGCAATGATAAATGCCGACAGCGCATGCTGTTGGCATTTATTGATGTGCGGCGGACTTGATACGCTACATCGTATCATGTCCGTTCGGAATCCATGTTGTTTCCAGTTGTCCTCTCCTCTTATCAAGGTGGGTTTTTATCGATAAGAATAACTCTTAAGCTGGAAAGAGGGTGCCTTTTTTGTAAAGGGGGTGTCCTAGTAACTACTTCTAGGGCTTGTCATATTGAACTTCTGTGGTTTGCAAGTCCGATTCAAATTGTTGTTGTTGTTTAACCTGTGTAATAAATTCCACATAGACAAAATAGAATGTAAATCACAATTTTTGTTCTACATGGCAACAGATGGCGGACCTTGTACCTCTAAGTGGTGTGTGGATGCTGGAATTATTTGGTGTATAGCATATAGTTACATGTCACACAATTTGGGCATTTTACACTTTACATGGCCCCTACCTTGGTAGCCAAGTATATTTCTTATCATAACAAAATATGGGGTCTGTGTGTACCAGTAGGTCTCTCAAACTCTTACCTTACTTGTACGCTATCCATGGAGGTTCCATGTTTCTGAATGGTAGAGAATTATCCAATTTGTAAATATCGTACTTGGACTTAAAGGGACACTGAACCCAAATTTTTTCTTTCGTGATTCAGATAGAGCATGCAATTTTAAGCAACTTTCTAATTTACTCCTATTATCAAATTTTCTTCATTCTCTTGGTATGTTTATTTGAAAAGCAAGAATGTAA